>NW_010401864.1:36782-76315 GCF_000710305.1 Buceros rhinoceros silvestris
TCTTATCAAACCCCCCCCCCCCCCAACTCTCTGCTCCCACCTCATTGCCCTTTTTTTTCTTTACACTTTCAAATGATGAAACAAAATCAAATAAAAAACCCAAAATAAACCAGCAGTACTGATGGAGATTTATTGATTTTTTTTTTTTCCCCTAGTTAAATTTTTTTAATGGGTTAAAAATGTTTAACACCTTTTGTATCTACTAGAGGGACAGAGATATTTCAGCAGTAAAGACAGATGTGAAATTGTTGTCCTCTTTCGGTGCAGAATGCATCCTGTTGTGCTAGATGAACCTGTGGATTTTTCTCCATGGATTCCCAGTGTTGCTTGGCATTTCTTACAAGTGGGTTCGAGCGACTGTTCTGGCTAATTTTGTAATCTATCTTCTGTGAATATTTAATAGATAAAGCCGAAGAATTCTGCTTAAGCAGCATTTAATCTCAGTGTAGATGGGGATGTGTTCATCAGCTCTGAAGGTACAGTTGGATCAGTCTGGGGACCTCGATTGTCCTTTGGAATTCCTTGTATTTTGCTTTTCCATATGACTGGCTGCAGGTGTAACAAACTTCCCTGAGAGTTGTCAAGTTAGACTCAATGACCAAGTTTAATGAGTTTTGCACGTTTATGCAAAGCATTGCCGCTGCACTGCAATGTTTTGGTGGCTGTCTGAAAAAAAATTTCTTTTCCGTATGAGGTGAGTAGGAAGGCAACAACTTTCCTCTATGAATCTGCTGGTGTTCAGCTGAACTGAGTCATTTGGGGATCTGAGAGTATAAGTGAAGGAGGCATTGTACTAGCTGAAAACAAAGCATTGTAGTTGATTTGTAAATACACTTCTTCCTGCAAAATAATAATCCTGTTTTGTTCTTTATCTACCTTATATATGGAAATGATGGTATCTTGTGTATTAGCTCACAGTAGTTAATTCTGGAAGCACTTACATGACAGAAGACAGCTTTAATGTTTCAAATCTCTCTGATAATGTACATCCATCTGTTCTTTAGAGAATGCATCATCTCTTTGCATATTGATGATTTCTGATGTACCATTGCTTGTAATTAAATTTTGATAATGCATTTTACAGGCTTCAGGAAAAAATAAGTTGAGTTTATTCGTGCATATACAGAATAAAACTGAAATCACTTATGACTGAAGCTAATTCTGTGAATTGATTGTCATTACAAACATGTAGGAATAGTTAAAAATATATAATAGTATGGCGTATGTTCATTTTTTTTTAATTGGCTGGAATGTCATTTGGCTATATTAGCAGTAATAACTGCTATTTTTGTCACCTAAGCATTTAGCAGAATTGTACATTTTATTACTTAAGTATTTCTGCGCTGACCTTTCCTGTTGGTTGCTTATAGATACAAATTGAAAATGTGTATTGAATTATGGAAACAACTGCAGCATTTGCAGTTTTATCAAGTAAGTCCTAAACCAGTAATGATGCATATTTAAATAATGCCGCTTTGCTGAAAAAATGCGATTAAAATTTTTAAGCTTCATTCACAGCTATTTAGAGAATCATTTGTGGTAGAAGCTAAAATTGCTAAATCATGAGGATGACTTGTTTCGTTTTTTATTATTATTATTATTGATTTTTACATTATTTAATGCTTCAAAAAAACCCAAATCTTTTTACTTTTATAAGAAAATAAGATGTAGTCTTGTCATTTTTTCTTTTCCAACAAAAAGAAGAAGAAGCGTGGCCAGCAGGTTGACTGGGGTGATTTCTGCCTCTCTTTTCTGCTCTGGTGAGACCCCACCTGGCATATTGTGGCCAGCTTTGTAGCCCTCAGCGTGGGAAGGGCATGAACCTGTTGGAGAGGGTCCAGAGGAGGGCCACAAAAAATGACCAGAGGGATGGAGCACGTCTGCTCTGAGGACAGGCTGAGAGAGTTGGGGTTGTCCAGCCTGGAGAAGTGATGGCTCTGGGAGACCGTTTTGAGACCTTCCAGTACTTAAAGGGGAGCTGTAAGAAAGATGAGGATGGTCTTTTTAGCAAGGTCTGTTGTGACAGGACAAGGGATAATGCTTTCAAACTAAAAGAGGGGAGATTTAGACTAGATATGAGGCAGAAATATTTACACTGAGGGTGGTGTAACACTGGCTTGCCCATAGGTTGCCCATAGAGGTCGTAGCTGCCCCATCCCTGGAAACATTCCTGGTCAGGTTGGATGCGGCTCTGAGCAACCTGATCTAGTTGAAGATGTCCCTGCTCACTGCAGGGGGGTTGGACTAGATGACCTTTGAAGCACTCTTCCAACCCAAAGCATTCTGTGATTCTGTGTTCCTAATGACCAAACTATGAGGCAAGCCTGATGAATAGGTTGTACTAACCTTAGATTATATATGCAACCAAATTTGACATTTAAGGAAATGGAGTTATTAAACATCTCCCCAACGTGTTAAGGTTTCAGGGCTTTGAGGAAAAATGTTAAGTGAAAACATTTCTCTTAGATGCCACGAAGAGTGTACTCTTTCTCAAGTGCTACTTACTATATATAGAAAATTAAACACATTCATTTTTGATACCCCTTGCACTCAAGGTTTGAGTCATTAGCTTTTGGTTTGGGTCGTATGCACCCCAGTACCCTAGTACTTTTTTTTTTCCCCACTGGTAAAAGCAGGAATCAGCACAGCCTCTGCTTGCTTCCATGATGTGTGGAGCTTAACTGTTTTTTAGTATTAGCTTCTCATTCACTGTTTGGACCTAAATGGTAGTGGACACTTTGTTTGGAATGTAGCTTTCAGCTTTTGAGCTTCCAAGATTTTATTTGGGGGCAATTGTCATCTGGGTAGGTACGTGAAAACTTGAGAACTACATCTTTGGGATCTAAGTAATGCCTCCCTGAGGAAGAGGGAACAAGTGTGCAGAATCCCAACGATGAACCCTTGTAAATGCAAGACTTGAAAAATATCTGTAAATGTGTTTTTCTGTAGCTTTTATGGAACAACACAATGAAAATTACCTTGGAGCTTTGGTTTCTGGTACTTTCTTCCCTCCTCACCAGTAAGTTGAATGCTTTTAAAAATGTCATGAAGCAAAGTTGGAGTTCATCTGTTCCTCACCTCCAGCATCTTAGGCTCTAGGTTTTTTTGGTTTGAAATTTTTTTTTAAACTATAGGAAACAGAGGAATTTCTAAAAGAGGAAGGGGTGTGGGGGTGGGAGAAGTTAGGAGTATATCTTCCTCTACTGAAGTACTCATGGAAACTTATATCCTTGACTGTTCCTACTCCATGGACACTCATGAGTCATGCTCCTTTCCAGTATTGTATTGTACTTTCTGAATCTCTCTCATGCAGTGTAGTTTGCTGAGTGGTCTATGGGCCCCTGAGGACAGTGGTTCTATACACAATGAAAAAGCTAGTTATTTTATCTGTGCACAGGTTTTCATGTGCAACTTGTGAATCTTGACTACTTGTGGGGTTCTTGTCTGACTTCACCTATTCAACCCGTCACTTGAATCAGAGGAACTGCAGTCACGATGTGCCAGTTGCAGAAGTTGTAAAGCTGGAAATCTTATACCAAATTTAAGATCTAGCTAGACTGTGTTATATCTCTCTGTATATTGCTTGCATGCACATGTGTAGCCAAATGCGTGGATGATTTGAAAATCGCATTAGTATTCTTCAATTTCTATTAATAGGTACCTACATTTGGCATTTTTTTAAACTTCTCAGACTCTGATTTAACAATTCTCAAAACTTCCTAAAGTTTGGAGAAATTTACTGCTAGCCGTGATTTTTGCCAGGCAAGGTATGTGCTGTTTCTGGGCTGTATGGGCTGCCCAGTGATGTCTGCTTTGGTCCACTGGGCATCTCCGTGATAAGGCTATATTCTTTAGGGGGTGTTTTCTTTTTCGTTTATCTAAAAGAAGATCACAGTAATGAGAAACTAAACTTTCCAAGATACTTGAAAACACATCTGCTTTTCAGGCCTAAGACCAAAAGCATCGTTTGTGAGTAATATCATTTGTCTGTAATCAAATGAGAGGGAAAATACAATGCTATTTGAAAATTCTTTGTCCAGTTTTTAGCAAGTAATATCACATAACTTGGATGTTCGGTTAGCATGAATGTTAGTGGTTCTTGTGGATTCTCTAGGAGGGCAAGTAGTTCCGAATTTTGCAGAATCTGGTGCTTGCAGAGTTTGTGATCAAACTGATAGAAGAACTAACTCTCTTGCTACAAAGTTGTCTGCAGTCTGTTTGGATTTTTCCAGTTGTGTGTCAAATAGAAATTATTCCTTGTTTCTTGGAATTTAAAGTTGTCAGGAGTAATACAATGAGATAAGTTTTTAATCCTTTGATTAAAAGATGTAACTTTTGTAATTTCTCACTTTTTTCTTTCTTTTTTTTTTTGTTTGTGCCTTCCTAGAATGTGAAAGCATTTGCATCTTCAGATAGCCTAGCCAAGGTCCAAGAAGTAGCAAGCTGGCTTTTGGAAATGAATCAGGAACTGCTCTCTGTGGGCAGCAAGAGGCGACGAACTGGTGGATCTGTTCGAGGTAACGCTTCCTCAAGCCAAGTAGATGAGGAGCAGATGAATCGGGTCGTAGAGGAGGAGGAGCAGCAGCAAAGACGACAAGAGGAGCAGCACATTGGGAGGAATGGAGAGATAGGAGGAGAAGAACCTGGATTTGGTGACAGGCATGAGAGTCAGCAAGATCAGTTAGAAGAAAATAACAATAGACTTACTACAGTGGGTGAAGAAGCCACTTGTAACCAAGAGGAAGATGATGATGAACATGCTGGTGATCAAGAGGAGGAGGTGGAAGAGGAGGAGGAAATGGACCAGGAGAGCGATGATTTCGATCAGTCTGACGACAGCAGTAGAGAAGATGAACATGCTAACAGTAACAGTGTCACAAATTCCAATAGCCTCATGGACTTGCCCGTTCACCAGTCATCACCGTTCTACATAAAGACAAAGGTGAGAAACCACTTTTTTTGGCATTCTTATTTTTCACTAACTCTGGATTTTGGAAAATAATTTGCACATGAAACTTAAACTAAAGTTTTACAATGAGGCAAAGCTTTTGTTTTCTAAAGAGCTCATTATGAAGACTTTATGCAGTCCACAAAAACTATACTGTTCTAACTGTTAATGATTAAGTTATTTACATGCATTTGATGTGAGCAAATACTCCTACATATTTTGGTGAATGGGGCTCTGATGACTATGTTCAAAAGATCAAGGTGTTTATAAATACTTTAAAATGCTAACTCATACACTCAGTAAGACCCTCCCGGCATTATTTATGATATTTTCTTTCTTAAAGGAAGGAAGATGAGCAATTGTGCCTATGTGGTGTTCTCTGAGAATATTAGAGAAACATCAAGTTCTTCCTTCTGGCCATGTTATAGGCAGTTGACAAAATACAGTTTAAAAAAAGTGTGTTAGCTAGTCATTCAGTTACAAAGTCATTACATCATATCTTAGGGTATCCTGAGTGTGAGAACTTTGTAAATTGTGTGCAATGATTGTTGAGCACTTTTGATTTGCAGTAAGAATTTGAAAATAAATATTTGTATTTTTATTGCTACTTATCACCTAACATTTTAGATTGAAAAAATTGTTTTTGGAGTATTAGCTCCAGTGTACATTAGTAGTTCACCATATTTCCCGAATTCTTCAGGAAGGAGGAATTCTGTTCACTCTTAGCAGCCACAAAAACTGAAAGAATAATGACAGCAGTAATATCGAATAAATGAGGAGCAGGCAAGTGTTCTTTTGGACTAATGTTGTTCCTAATGTTGTTCTTAATCATTAATAGGAAGTAGAATACCTAGCCTCCTCTCACCTTTCAAAAAAGCAAAATGATAAAACCTTAAACAAACAAACGAAAAATCAGGTTTACCTATGTGTTTGAGTACTAACATAAATGTATAGAGACGAAGAACCACTGGATGCACTTGAACAGGTAAATAGAAGGAACGTTTGCATCTGGAAGCTGCAGCAGTATGTTTTTGGTGATAGCGATGTAATGTAGTACGTAATTAATTTTTGTGTTTAAAGTATCCCAACTAACCATTTTCATTTTTGAAAAGTTGTAATGTTTTCACCAGCTTTTAGTAAATGACATAATTTTATATTGATAATTCTATTGTTCGTGGTACTGAAGTGTATGCTTTCTAAATTGGAACGAAATACTGACACTTTCATGTCATTCAAGTGGCTTTTTACAACTGAAATTCTTGGGTTTATTCCAGTGCTTTGGTTTTCCTAGATTTGATATGACTTACTGAGTATTGTATAACAACTTGCATCCAGTGTGGACTTGATATTTAATGTAGGAAGTGCTTGCACTCAAAAATATATATTTTAAGCCTCTGGATTGGAAACTTTTTGAAGTGCTTTATGAATAACCATAGTCAAATGACATACAGACAGAGCAGAACATAGTTTTCAGTGGTGGTCAGTTCTGAAGCTTTTAAAAATAATTTCCAATAATGAATACAGGTTTTTTTTCTTTTTTTTTTAAGGCATATCTGACATAAACTGAAAAAAGCTGGTTTAGCCTGAAGAAAGTTGTCTGAAAGATTTTGGTATAGATGCGCAGTTTTTGTGGTCTGGTAGTTGCCTTGCGTATTGTTTCCGTGCAATGGTGGCCGTTTTTGTCTGTGCTCTGTCCCCAGACTGTGCTCCTGCAAGAACTGTTGGGAGCTAGCTAATTGTACTTGGGAATTGTTCTTGATCCATGGTGCCACTCTGTTTTAGGTGGTTTTAACCGTGCACCGGAAGGATCAGCACAGGTTAGAAAGCTGCTGGAGCTGGCACTCCTCTAGGTCATGGTTACACAATAACACCGACATTAATGTTGCCCATTCATTAATGAACCAACAATTAAACTTAGGAACACATTCTTTGTTAAGAAATGTTGTAAAAACATAGCTGTGCTGGAGCTTGAATGAAATACCAGATTAAAATTAAACATGACTAATTAATATTCTGCTTTTGAGAAGAAAGAGGAGTATTTGTAAACTCCTCGGCTTTGTTTACAAGCGATTTCTGGTTCTACGTGTTGAGGATAGACTCATCCTAGGACACTCGAGCCTGAAAGACTTATTTTTAGCTTTTCAGATATACTTCTCAGCCTTTGTAATCTAGTACATTTCTCCTCATGGCTCTGGCTGAATTTCCTGCTCCTTTGCTGCTGTATTCTCTTCTCCTGTGAAACTTGCTTTGCGCCACCAGTATGGCTGCGATGGCTGAATCTCCTATGTACTGTTTGTGTGTCAGATGTAAACTGGCTCCTCAGAAACAGTCATTCCTGATCCAGCGGCAGTTGCTAGTTTGGTCTGGTTGTATGTAGCAATATTGGCAACACACAGTTTCCATCGCTACCAAATACCAAGAGGTAATAGTGAGACTGAATAAAAAAGCAACTGCTACTGCTGCGTGTGTTGTTGTGCAGCTTATCTCAGCTTTTTAATATCTCTGTTCTTTGTCCTTCTGCTTTTTATTCCTTTTCTCAGAAACTACTGAATTGAAGTCGCTTTCTAATCTGACTTTTTTTTTTTTGCTCATTGGCCTTGTGGGATCCTGTGTGGTTAAGGAAGGAAATGGCAAGGTTCCCACAAAACACCACAATGTATCCTGCTTGCATTTACTGCCTGTTACCTGGACTTGCAGTTGATAGCAGTAAGCGCGCTGTGTTCCGCCTGATAAACGTCACCAGAAGCATAAAACCCACTATATTTATCTATGAATATGTATTTTATATGTATTTGTGGCTTAGGTAATGTTTATATGATGGATACAAATGATATATAAATATTTGCTTCATACTGCTCCATGCAAATAACTGAGGTAACTGTTGCCGTAATTTTGTGAAAACACTATGACCAAAGGGCATGTGCACTTCAAATGAGGAGGTCAGTGGTTTAGGAGAGTCTCTGATGCACTCACCACCAGTCCCCAGGAATATGGAAGAGTCCTTGTGGTTATCTGTTACGATTTCCTGCATAAAACGTTAGTCTGCTCTGTATTGACTTCTGCACAACTAAAGCGTATTTTTAGTAAAAATTCACCATTTGAGATCAGGGAGCAGTCCAGCAAGGCAAATGCATCTCAAGCCTAGCTTAACAATTTGTTAGTTATCATGAATGTTTAAACTTCTGCACCTTTACTCTGCCTTTTTCTTGCTATTTGTCTTTTTTTGACCATTACGGTTTATTGTTTTTGTGATATACTGAAGAGCTGTTTAACAAGCAGAGCTTTTTTCTCTGCATGCATAAATCAATCATGTTCATTCCTGAAAGGTCTCTTAAATGTAAAAAATAAGGACACTATGTCCATTTGGCACATTATTCTATTTTTTGTTCTTATTATACTTCCCTGAACGTTCTCACTGATTTCTGAATTGTAGATGTCAGAACTGAGATTAAAACTCCGGTAGTGACTGCACCAATGACAATTAAAATTTGTTATGCTATATATTTAACTGTTGATATAACAAACGATTCCATTAACACTTTCAACTGCAGCATTGCGTTGGGATTTCTTTCTCAACTGATTTGTCTAACATTATGCAAGCCTTTTTCAGAGAGCCTTCTGTTCTCTGAAGTTCTCAGTGGACTGTGTCCATTGTACCTAGAGATACCAATTGACGCTTGGTTGTATTAAGACGACTGGAGTTTTCTCACATCCAGCGTACCTCAT
The DNA here is from genome assembly GCF_000710305.1 of Buceros rhinoceros silvestris. NCBI lineage: Eukaryota > Metazoa > Chordata > Aves > Bucerotiformes > Bucerotidae > Buceros > Buceros rhinoceros. Next base: position 45,457 of record NW_010401864.1, read on the forward strand.
CAGATCCTCTCCTGTTTGCTAATTTTTACTCCGATTGATCTGTACACTATCAAATGTTGTCATGTCTGTTATATAAAAATGTTAAATAGCACAGGAGGACAAAGTCAATAATACGCGCAGGAGTCTTAAAGAAACAAGCGCTTGATTTCGCTGATTGGATCGCTTTTGTGGCATTTCCAGTGCTCTGTGATGACTTTGTATTACTTAAGTTCCTTAGGTAGGAATGGCTGTGTATCAGTTAACTGCAACATAAGCAAATACGTTTACAGTGCTTCACATATTTCATAGCAACTGCCCTTTAACGTTTTTATCCCTCAGTACATGCGGAATTCTGTAGCACTGCAAGGACAAGCACATATTACTGGTAGTCACCATCACTGGGAATTAGCTCATGTAAACTAACATTCTTGTTTTAGATTTAAATTGCTTGTCTACCTGTGTTCATACCCTTGAAACTGTAGTATTACCAAATGTATTATACTAGCAATATTTTATCTTTATCAAAACTCATTTTTATGACATAGGTCATAACCAGCATGGTTTTTTTAATGGAAAAATTGCCATCGACATTGTGAATACTGTTTTATGTTAACCATGACGTTATTTTCTCTTGGACTGACACTTGGGTTTCAGCCTATGGTTATCCAGATTGTGCTCCCATTTCCTTTTCTAGTTTTTTTTCTATGTATCATTAGGTTTATTTGAGATTTCTGAAGTATTTGTTTATTCTCATTCCTAAAAATGATGTTGATCATAATATATATAATTTTTAATTGATTCAATTTTTTGTGTGTCTTTTTGATTGTCTAACTATTTCTACAACTCCCAGTTTCATAGTTTTTAGATATTAATGACTGTCATCTTGATTATCCTTAAATTTTTTTGGTTTTAACTGAGGTTTTCAGTTTCCATCAAGATTAATTGTTTTTCTTTAACTGCTCTGAACTGTTCTTCTTTGGAGAAGTTCTGTCTTCTTGACTACCTTAGAAATTGTTTCTAAGCAGTTAAAATAATTTACCGGTTCATTCATGAATTTGACGTATTTTGTGGAAGGGGAAAAAAAATCATGATCACTTATACCCAAGATATCATGAATTTAACTTTGCTCTATTTTTTTTTTTAGCTAAAATTCTACATTATATAATACTCTTAATATTAAATTTACCTAATGATTAAGCTACATCAGTTAGGAAACAATCAGTTTGTTTTTTTTTTTAAGTCCGTTAATGCCTGAGAAGTGTTAGCTGCATTCATTCCAGCAAATATTGTCACAGATTTCTATGATTAGGCAGAATGACTACTTCAAATCAGAACAGCAGGTGTGAGATCTCCAGAGGCAGATATACACATGCTGTAGGTCAAATTGTGGTATCAAGGCGTATTTCCTGTCTTACTCCTGTTTGCATTCTTGGAGTTGGTCTCTGGCGAAAGATGAAAACAATCTGAAGATTATACGGAAAGTAGAAGATGAAATTTGCTATGTCCATGGCAGAAAGTTGTGTGTGTAGGAAATGGTTGTTGGGAGATAGGGAAATGGCAGCCCTCTTTCCTCTTAGAGTATGCTTCTCACTTTAGGCAGATGTCATCTTGAATTTTCATACTTTCTTCTTTTCATGCCACAACCTCCCATTTGAGGTGGAATTCTAGGAGACATTTCATATTTCTGCACAAATTGTGTTTCGAGGGGAGAATACAGAAGGCGGCACTGAATATATTCTCACACAGTCTGTAAGGACCCGAATTTTAAAATCCAAATGAGCGGGTAGAGCAGGAGCATTGTTAGCTAGTGCCTGGCCATTCTTCTTGTTCTGGAGTTCAGGAAACACATGTGTCTGCTCTGCTTGTCTGGGGGGTGTGTCTGAAGGAGTGTTTGAGCCTGTCTGTGGGAGATGCTCAATCCTTCTGGACAACAGGCACTGTTCAACAGGAGTCTTTGCAACAACCCCCCTCTCATTTAAACGATTCCTTTTCTTCTCTTGAGGCTGTCATGAAATTTAGCAAATTTTGGCATATGATTGTGAAATGTTATTTCTGTGCTATTTGGATTGTGATGGCGATTCCTCATAAATGGACGTTCTTCATGCAGGACACTCCACTAACTTTCCAAGTTGGTGTCATCTTCAGATGCAGGTTTGCTTGTCGCAAGATTGTGAGCTGTGACAGGGATTGTTTTGTTGGTTAACCAGAGCTTCCTAAGAACCAGAAAACAGATTATGCAAAAATGAAGATGAAAAATTCTTGTGTAGTTGGATCTACAAGGACAAAAGTCAGTTTGATAACCCTTGTTGTCCTATTTGAGCATTTGTTTCATTACTAAAGGTAATAAGATGAATTTTAATAGATGTTATATATTAGGTATGTTACGTATTGCATGTAACAATGGTGAAAGCTGAGGAACAGCTTAATTTTCTTGTAAAAATGATGTACTTTGTTTGCAGCATCCTCTGATTCCAGGTACCATACTGCTTGTTTGGCTGTAAGTTGCTGGGCGTGTGTGTGTAAGTAATGGTGCCGTTCCAAGAGTGTGTTTTCTCGGTTGCTTGTTGACCTTGGAGAGTGGAGGGGAAGAGACAGAATATGCCGGGTTGACTTTGGTGGAGCTAAGACAGCGTGTACCACAGGAAGACCTGTTCCTTGAAGCTTAAATACTCATCTCTCAAGTTCTGAAACAAATTTAAAGCCATGCTCATGTACGTAGCTTCGAGCTCTCAAATAGCGTGACTGGGACAGAATTTTTCACTGTGAGGTGCTTGGTCCAAGCTAGTATTTAGAGCAAAGAAATGAAGGGTTTATTTTTCAGTGATTTTTTGCTTTGTATGGAAAAATAGCGTGAATTTTTAAAACTAAAGAAAACTAAGACTGCACTGGGCAGTTTGCACCTATGTGAAGTGAAAAGTAACTCCTGTTTGCAAGTCTGCGGTTATTGTCAGAAAGTTAATAGGCTAAAAGCTGCGTAGGGTATAGCAGGAAGTAAAAGATGATTAGAGAAACGCTGACCCGTGGAAGTGGGTTGTTTTGTGTTGCATACAGGGAGTACGTGCAATTGAGAGAAGTTTGGAACATTGTCTATAGGCGGGGTGCTTTTCTTAACAGTGCATGTTAATATTTTTCTCCTTTTCTGAGCAGCAGAGGGTGCTGCTGTTGCTCTGCTGCAGCTCTACAGAGACTTGTGCGGCGTTCTTTTGCAAAGGTTTTTTCTGCCCTTGCAGCAAAAAACTTGAAGCATGTTTTTTGAGTCTAGAGGATAAATACAAGTGGAAGAGAAGGACTCAATATTTTTTGTTTGTGAAGAAATCTGTTTCCAGTATATGAAATGATGTAAGAATATTTCCTTTAAAAAACACTTCAGAAAAAAAAATCAGGATTTGTTAAATATTTTACTTTATTAAATTTATTAAAAAGTAATATTTAATTTTTAATACGTAATTTATCCCATATTTTAAATTAATAAATACGTTTTATTAAACATTTTCAGATGGTTTGTGTGAGAAGAATGCAATGTATAGTTTTCTGCTCTGAGTGCACAGGAGAAAGAGGAAAAACGATGAGTTAAGTAAATGACTTAGGATAGACAATAAATGGTCTTTACATCTGCCAGTCAGAATTCCTTTTGCATTATCATGACAGTTTAGTTATATTGAAGCAAGTTTTGCTGCCTTAAAATATTGTTTTACTCTTCTGATACAAGCCTTACATTGGACCGTAATAACTTCAGAAATATTCATACTCTGCAATTAGTATCAATCAACACTTAACCTTTGACTTTTTTCTCATTTACATACTACACAGTTTAGTTCCTAATGATTCTAGGCATGCAGGATCATTTGGAAAGGTTACGTAAGTGTCATTAAGATGTAGTTTGTGAAATGTTAAAGCCCCCATGGAAGGAACGCAGATTCTCAGTCTCTCCATAGCTAGCAGGGTTCTTCCCCATCTGTAGTAACCTGCAGCATGCTTCTTTACTGGAAACATCAACACTTTCTTTGGGAAGTACTTCTCACTTGCTCTGCTTTTACTTGACTGTGAAGCTTGCTAATTGATGTGTGGGCTCTGCCTGTAGTGATGTGGTTATCCCTGGTAGAGTTTATGTGACTTATCTAAGAACCTGGCTATCCAGTCCAGCTTCCTCATGCAAAGTTCTTCAACTATCTAGTAATTTAACTGCTATGTTAAAATGTCACTTGCAGTCAAAGAATAGAATAAATAGAATAAATTCAGTTTTTTCTTTCCCTTAATGAAGATTGTCTTACTTCCTTTCAATATGATTTTTAGAAATATTACTACAAAATTAAATGACAGTGCTAATGTTTAATTCATGAAGTAAGTGTGTGTAGAAAGGAGAGTGGAGAATCTCAGTGCCTGGGAAGGTAGAAAAGTATTTTAACAGAAAACTTTGGTGCTGCTAGTTTGGGTCATAATTTTGGCTACAAGACTGCATTTCATAAGCAGATTTTAATGGATTTCCCCACCCCACCCCCCGCCACCCCATTACAGAAAGATGCATGTTTTTTGATGTGGAAAGAGAGTGCTGATTTAGTTTCTTGTTTAGTTTACTGTTTACAGAGATTGCTTGCTAAACTAAAGACCTAGCTGAGTAAGGCACAAGCAATTTTCTACTGCCGTGCCAATAAAATTGAGGTCAGTCTTTCAACTCCACTCAAGGGATTTACCTCAACCACCCACACTGGAAAATATATCTACAGAGCTTTTGGATGTGCCAGATTTGTCTGGACACTTGCACCTTCTTTGCAGCAAAGCCTGCGTATCGGAATACGTATCTTCCTTTTTTTCTGGTGGTTTTTAATGGATGCGTCCAAGAGTCTTTCCTGTCATTCTTTTGTAGCCGTGGTGGTTGGTTGTTCATAGGCATAATTCCAGCAGTTCCCTAAAGCAGAAAAGATGCCAACCACCTAGAGCGGGGGAGAACAAGTCTCTTGGTTTAGACTTGCTCAGAATTGATGCCACAAGATTGTCTTTTAGTTGCTTGGCCTATGCCAAGCTCCTTAAAGGTAAATATTGGAAAGTAATTTGCCTGTGTTACTCAAACTGCCATATGAGTTTAATTTGTCTAGAATAAAAGAAATTACACTAATACAATTTTCAACTCATCGATTAATATGGCGACAACATTATGAAGTAGAAATGATGAAAATGTACTTCAGAATGCTTTCGGTATGCTTACTCTGGGGTACGTGGCTTGTCTAAGAAATACATTTGGGAGCTCTGCCCCACTTAAATATGCCATTTGTTCCTTATGTTGATCTTGACTATGTGGCAGGTGCTGTTGCCTGATGTGATCGTAAGCTCAAATATCTCCAGTCTATAGAGATACAGCTGTATTTACCGAGCGTTTTATCGGTGGGTGCTGCTGTTCGGAGTGTCAGCTTTAAGCTGCTTCACCTTTTGGGACTTAACTGAGGTTGATATTACTGGTTATGAAACTTGATGCAAATTGTGAATCAAAGTGTAAAGACAGTAAAATGTTTGCTAGTGAGTTAGTTTGGGGTTTTGTTGACACCCCCCCTTTCTCAAATTGATGGTGTTAAATATTCTTTTGTCTATGAATTCGAAGTATATGTTTAAAAATATAAGTTATGATCAGTACATTTCTTGCATTCACTGATATTTTGTACTGATACAATTATGAGCTCTGAAATCAGCTCAGAAGGCCGGAGGAACAGAAGGTGATCTGAGGACCAAAATTATGTTTAACAGCTGCTGCGGGACTAACATTTTTCCTGATGCATTTCTCACTTGCTGTAATCTGCAAAATAGCAGTATGGCCTTTAGTTCTGTAGGAGACTTTTCATTATCTGGAGAACGTGTTGCTATTGAGCAAACTGTGCACAGTAAAGAAATTTATATGTCTTTACAAATTCATATATAAGAAAGAAAACTAGGCAATGTCAATTTTTATGCTAGTTTAATAATTTTTGAGCAGGCAGAATGCTTAAAACCAAAATTTCCAAGATGTCTCAGCAGAATGTTTGAACAGCCAGCATCTAATGTCTACTGACAAAGGATGATTTTTGACACATTAACCGGTTTTCTTTAGTAGTATATGGTGTCTGATCTGTGCTTGTAGCTATGCTTGTGTAGTAATGATATACCGTACCTTCTGTGTAGATTAATTAATCTGCTGTTATGTTTTGTTTACGTTGCGAGAATGTTTTACAGTTCTTTATTGAGGAAATTCCTATTAAAAAATCCCTGTAAAGCCTAGAACCAGAGTTTCTATAGACTGTTCTCTGTCACAAACTGCTTCTCCCTTCTTGTCTATAGTGCGAGTAATGAAAACACTGCGTAAACTTCAACTTCACAGAAATTTTGCTAGAGTTCTGCCCATTCTCTCCTGCCCAAACAAGGTCAGGACTTCACTGAATTACTGTAAAATGTGATTTATGTTAAAAGAAACTCTACAAAACTTTGTGTGCACTGACTGTATAGTACAACTTACGATGTAATGTTACATACAGTTAATTGGTATTGAGATTTTAAAGGTGGAAGTCACGAGTTCTTGTGCTTAGATGGGTATCTCGATAATAATCACTGAAATAAAAGTAGGAAAACATTGCTGTCAGGCATCTCTTCTGTTCTTACCTCTTTTCTATTCGCCTTTCTACTTTTCTTCCTAATTCTAAACTTTGTTTCTTTAGTTTGTAACAACAAGAATTGGGAAGAGGGAGATGATCTGAGAACACCACAGTTACTAAGGAGATGCAGGGTTCTCTATCCCCCGTCAAGGTGGTCCAAATCAACTATTTCTTTATAGAACCTTACTTCTTTTTGTGTTTGTTCTTGCCAAAAGACGTTTTCTACTGACTTTACCACATTACCGTGTATTGCGTAATATGAAAGGAGCAAATTGTGAATTTTAGTAATATTCAGTGTAATTCAATCTTGGGAAAAAGTGGCTATGCTTTTCAGCTGTGTCATGAAATATTATTCCGCTAATGCTTATTAAACTTTAATACATTTGTTCAATCCCTGGTGCTTCTGCTGGAGTGGAAAATGTACTCACTGCCACCACAAATTGCCAGCAGGGGTACGTTCCACCTTATTCATCATCAGAAGTCAATACCACTTTTAAGTAAAGTATGAGCAACGTTTCCTGTAAGTGCAAATCACATTCTTGTTCTTAAGTCCTCTGGCCACCGGTTATCATTACCTATGTTTGGAAGTGATCAGGAGACTCTTTGTTCTTCTCACTTAAATTGTGGAGTGTCCCTTAGGGATGGCAGCTACCGTGACCATTATTGACCCAAATATATTGAGTACCAGAAAAACCTAAAAAGGTAACAAATGATGGACATTATTTTTACCAATGTCCTAATTTCTTCAATTCTGATTGCTTGGTCAGATTTTCTGTAACACACAGAAAATCTTTCACTTAATTAAAATGAGTAAGTAAAAATGAAATAAAGAAACTGGAAATGACACAGCTAAACGGAAGAAATCAGACTTAAAATTGTTCATTACGGATTCTTTGTTCTTGCCAAATGTAATCGTGTTGTTCCTGCTCTTTAAGCTGGATTTCATCCAAAGCAAGGACACTCGGAATTGGTACCCCGAGGCATTCACCCATCACTAAAGCAAAAAACTTTGGTGTAGACCACTAGTATTGCATGTCCTACAGCAAGTGCGTTAAACGCTGCGTTTACATGTATACATGTGTATCTGTTTTGGAGGACAGACTCTTTAAACTCTTCCTACGCTGTGTCAGTCAGAGTTTGGTACTGCTGCACTGCATTTCTTTGCTGGCTGGGTTTGAAGTCAGTATCAGACAGCCAGGAAACTCAAAACTGGGTTTGGTTGACTGTATACAAAAAGTCAATTTCTATGAAATACTTAAAGGCATTTTAAATAATAAGTGATATTTGAACAAATCAGAGAAAGCCAGTGTTCCTTAAACAAAAGTACAGGCAAGGCTTCTCCATCCTTTAAAAAAAAAAAAAAAGAGAGAGAGAGAGAAAAGAAGTAAAAGATCAAGGTGGCAATGATCCCAGCCTGGAGTTCCAGGCCTTGCACAGACTACCTGCTTTTTTCTGTAGTCCCGGCATTCTTTACTTCGCATATCTTGAGCTTTATAAATAGCCGCACACCCCTTTGCAGTATGCTGCTAACCAGCTGAAAAGGATCACGTAGCTTAATTTGGTGCTATCAAATGAATGCCAGTATAACAATCAGTTGTTGCATTTCTTAGATTTCTGTGGGTTTTTGCAGTTCTAGTAAGAAAACCCCCATTTTGTATCAAAACAGGCCTTGATATCTATGTTATTTCAAATATACAAAATGTAATATTTTGCATTCTTCAACCTTTTATTTTGACAGTAGATAATGTAGTTAATACAAAAGTGTTACTGTATTGTCACACAGTATAAACGATGTTGTCACACAGAGTAAATGGCATCAGGACAGAATTTTTCACTACAGAAGAAAACGGGTGTGGGGTTTTTTTTTTTCTTAAGGTATATTAGATGGCAGAAATATTGCTAACACCTCCGTCGTGTTTTGGAGATTGTTCCTTTTCCCATTTAATATATAGAAAGGAAGAAAAATCTATGTCCAAAACTAATTTTTGGCAGTGTTTTTTGGACATTATTTAGAAACTGATAATCATGTTTAAAATGTTTTGTCACTGCCTTGTGTATATTTTGTCCATGTATTTATATAAGTAGAGAATTTCTCATTCGAAGTCTTGCTTTTTACGTGGAAGTCATTTTTACGTGACTACAGTGATAAGAAAAGCTGAATTACTCTATGGAAAGCTAGTTTTTCAGTTTCCCATCTTCTTTTTTTTGGTAAAAGCAGTCTCCTTACTAGTAAAAACACCTGCTTTCCCCTCCTCCAGTTTATCCTCAGCTGGGAAATTGCCTTGCATTTTAATCCAGTGTTAAATATTGCACGTCTTCTCTACCTGTCGTAGTTCTTAGATCTTGTCTCAGCTTTATTTAAAGGTGCAACAACAGCATAAATAAGTGGTCAGGAAATAAATTCCTACAGAGCAGCTGTAGCAATTCAGCAATTCTTTTTAACAGCTGGTGCAATTCTGACTACACCAAAGAGTTAAACTTGCTTATCCAATAAGTCATATTACAGCCAAAGAGGTCTGGGCAGACATTTCTGGAATATTTGTAAAGTACAAGATGATGCAGCTGGATTTCTGTTACATACCTGGAATATTTTCTGAAATGTTTAATGAAGAAATGAAGACACATGCTTTAAAGGTAGTTGAAAGTGACGATGTCAACAAGACCCCATAGTGCAGTAAATAAAGTTAGGGGGCTTGTGGAGTAAGGGCAAGTAATATAGGCCTCTGGTTACCAATGATTATGTACACTTACAGGAATGTCTAAATATGGTAGGAATTATTTTTTTATGTTAGCATGGCTAAATATGTTTTAATGATGTGATAGCATCACCAGTAGTGCTTATTATATAGTCTTGCTAATATGGAGTTTTTTAGACAGCCTATGTGTTTCTTTCATAACCGCCTAATGTGACCTGACAAAAGTTAGCTTGAGCAGATGGTCCCTTGTAGTTTGTCAAATGCTCTTTTACACTAGTACCGTTGTAACTGAGACCATGTTCCAGAGCTACAGCTGCGAGTACCTGCATGTTCCTATCCCTTTCTTTTGAGATTAATTCTGTATTTGTTGAGATCCCTGGAAAGGTCTCTTCAGGACCAGTTTTGCATGCTAAGGGATCCATGAACAAAGAGAGACATGTAATAGCTTATTGTTGCCCCAGGATGGAGGTCTTGACTACTCTCCACTTCCAAACACTTTTGTTGTTTGTCTTGTGTTTGTCTCATCATGCATCTCGCTGCTTTGTGAGCTGTTTACCATTGCTCATCTAGTGGAAAAATAACTCAGCAACGTCAATAATCGAGAGTTTTCAAGTATCCTACTTACTTCAGTCATTTCAGAGCTCACAAGCCTAAAAAGTTCTCAGACAGTTTAAGGAAGAACTTGGAATAAAATGGCCAGAGCAAGGAAGGGAGCTCCTTCTCTTCTCCTTTTAGCTACTAGAATCTCTAGCCAACCTGTTTGTCTCATTTCAGCTCCAAAGACAATCAGCTGTGGGACTGACCAGATCCAGTGGAGATCTGTTGTTTTTTACTGACAGTCATTCAAACCCACCTGCATTGGTGGTTGGAATTAGAAACTGAATTGTGCAGCACCACTAGTAGAGCTGCAGTTAGTTTTGTACCTCGGTGCCTTTCTTCTCTACAGCTTATTCGTTTGCCTGTACAAAGCAGGCTAATGTGAAATGTATCATTTGGGTACTGTTTGCGTACTGGTGTTAGAAATCCCTCATATAAATAAACTTGGGATTGCAGTCACTATATAAGAGTAGTTACTCAGAGTAGTATAGACTGCCTTGCTTTGCTAACGGAATGGTTCTTGCTCTTTATGCGGACAGGCAGGGACCAGCAAGAATATCAAGGGAGCAATAAGGCTTAAGTGTAATGTAAATTATGTGCATTCTGTATGCTACAGCTATGTAGAGCTTACTAAAAATATTATTTAGAAAGTATATTGTCAAATATATTCAAAGGATTATTACGCTACCATGATTATTTTGAGGTGACTTTTAAAATGTTGCAGTGCTCTGCTTTATCCATTTGAGGGCAGCTGTTCACCGATGTTAAGAACTGTAGAAGCACGGCCGGGGTTCTGCTTTCTCCATTTGAGTATTTCTATACTTGCAAATCCTTCATCTAGGGGTCTCCAGGTCTTGTCCTGTTCGATCACCATACTAAAATGTTTTTTCCAGTAATGTCAATATGCAAAACAATTGTCAGCTCTAGGAGAAGATTCTGTAAAATTTGAGTAAGCTGGTTTTTTTTGTTGGGATAAATTCTCAGATCCATGTCTTAAAACCATGGCCTTTCTGAGTTAAGTACACTGACTGAGCTAGTTAATTTTGTAACATTTGCTTTCTGATAAACAGCTCCTGAAAAGCTCTGTTACCGGAGCACTTTGAATTACTCTGACTGGAAGGTAAGAAAATTATTGATGCTTACTACGTGCTTTCATTTTACAAAGATGTCTTTTCACTGGACTGGCTGAAAAAGAAAGAGGAGTCTTCTTGATTCTTAATCTTACAGTTAATAGTCCATGATGATCTCAAACTAGTATTTCCAGTCTCAAGTTTTCAGACGCTTTTATGCGTCTAAATAAAGTGATCTGATTTCAGATGTGATCTTCTGATGAAAATGACAGACAGGCACTTAGAGCATCGTTAGAAATCAGCCCCACTTTATTTAGAAACAGAATTTTAGAGAAATTACTAAACATTGAAGCTGAAATTTTCTTAGGTTCACATTTGTCAAGTTTATACATGTTCTAACCCTGTATAATATAAAAAATACACACTTTAAAAATTAAAGCAACAGAGTGGCTCTTTAAACTTTTCACTTAGAACTTAAATTAGAATTACATGTGTAATAAGTACAAAAATATGTGGCATCTACTATATGCAATATATTCCTGACCCTTCTACGATGGCCAGCCCTCTCCGTTTTTGTTTTGCTGTTACACCCTCTTACTGCTTAAATTAGACTCTGTTGTATTTTCAGGCTAAGGACTTTCACTTATTAGATGTTCACGGCTCTTCAGTATAGCTTGCAGCCTTTAAGCATTACTGTAGGACAATAAATACCTACAGTCAGTAATGCATATCAAATCTAAGACTAAAAAGAAGTGACGATACGTGGAAATAAAATTTGGCCAACGAGATCTCATCCACCAGTGCAAATGTGTTTTCTGGGAAATGATGATAAAAAAGGGTGATGGTGGGGTGGTGGGAAATAGGCATAGGTAAAACCTGAAGCTTTTCCTTATTGCTATTGCAAAGTGTGAAATCGAGCACTGTAATTTCACGCGGGACAAAAAAGCACCTAATTTTGCTTTGGCTTTGTCCGCTGAGAAATGGGACTACACTGAATATGAACATGATACTTTTTTTCAGTTATAAGTGTGTCCCTGTGTAATTACTCTGTAGTTAGTTTGGAAGTTCCTGAGGAAGAACTAATGTACTGTTGGGAATTTTACCTCAAATCACAAAAGAAGAAGGGCTGACAATCAGAGTTGTTTCTTTTCAGAGGTGTGAGAATAACCTGTGACTGGAGACTTGCACTGTGAGCGGTGCTTGGAGAATGCCATACTTCAGTCTTGTCTGCTCCCCAGTTGTATGTAAATCTGTAAATCAGCCCAATGATATTGCTGTTCTACACTTTGGTAATGAATTATTATTTAAAAAAAAAAAGGGAAAGAAAGGAGCAGGGTGTAAGCCTGTAAAGTAGTAAGATACTAGGTCCTGATACTGATTAATATAATTAATACTGGCCAGTACTACACACACTGTCAAATTCTCCTTTCCACAACTGTTCAATGAAACGTTACCTTCTAAAACTGAGTTTATTTCAGCAGTTTCTCTTGGCGTTCACACATGTAAGCTGTAACCGTATACGAATTTCTGTATGCAATTAAACAAAATACTGAATAGTTACTATCTAGATTCTGCGGTTTGCTTTGTGTGAAATACCCTATCTGATCTTGTTACGTGTTTACTATACAAATCTCAAATTATATATTAATATAAATACATTTTGGTAAATTTCCCACGTTGTTGCAATGATTGAGGCGGTGACTGGTACATCAAAAATGGAAAACTTCGACCTCTTGCATCTTTTTGAATGATACATCAATAGGGATGTATGAGCTGATCTCTTTTGGGTTTTTGGCTCTGTTCTTCCCTTTAGTTATTCAAAGTACAAATAAAAGGCTTCTCTTTTCGCCGTCTTTGGAGTACTTCAGTGAAGTTTTCTTACCTGAGTGAAACTGAAATCCCAAGACACCTGTCCAAAGTCTTCCAGACAAGTGAAAACCTAATATTTGTTGTATAAAATGTGAAGTAAATCAGAATGAAGCTATAAACTGTCACCTACTGGTATCACTGTTGAGTACAGGCTAATGGTAAACTGTATTTTGGAGTTTATAGGATGAAGTATAAAGAAGGAAATGTAAAGAGACTTTTAGAGGAAAATGTATGTCTAAATGTGTGTTAGAATAGCATTTGAATAGAACTGTAGAAGACAAACGAACGAAAAAATCAGTTCATGAGAAGACTGTGCTTTCCAACATTCTATCACAGCGCTTCTGTATGAAACATCCGTAAAGCAATTGGGATTTTTTCATTTGTCTGAGAGAGATATTTTGTTGTAAGGGAATGCCTGATGTAATGTATGTATACTCAATGAAACATTAGGGATTTGTATAGATTTTTTTTTTTCTAAAAAGCATTCAGTGAGCAAATGTTTGGTCAGGGGAGGCCCTCTATATGCCTTTGAGACATGCTTACAGCTTGGCTTTCTGAAGGGGAATCAAAGGGCTAAATGGAGATGCTAATACAGGCCTATCTTAATGCTGTTTTGTCAAGTTAGGGTGTTGTGCTTCAGGCATTAAAGCATAACTACACTCCCTCTTTTGCCCTCACATAGTTATACAGTTAATTATCTTTGAAGGGTTGTGCATAAAGAAACTTGTAAGATTTCTTAATGGTCATTTATTCGCTGTGCTTGGCAGTGTACTGACTCAGTTCATACAAGGCTTTGATGGCTTTCTGCGTCTCATCAGCAATTTCAGAAGACATTTCCACAGACTTTTGTCTCTTTCTACTTCATTTTGCTGAAAAAGGTTTTCAAAATTTGAATATATTTTTAAGAAACATGTCCAAGTATAGGGATTAGAAAGGGATTTTGGGAACATAAGAGGTATTGTAGGAGAGCTAATTTGGTCAAGAAATTTAAAATGGAAATAAACTAATTGTGGATAATCTGAGTAATAAACATTGCTGGTCGAGCTTCGTTCAACAGGGTAAGAACTCTACCTGAAAAATGGCCCTCAGAAAGGTTTGTTGTTAAGGGCAGGCATATGTCTCCCACATCCTTCAGGGGACACTTCTCAGAGCAAGAGCCCTTCTCCTTTCCATCAGTGTGATGGATAGACCTGAGCAAACTGGTACCCAAGTCTATGATGGCCAGAAAAGGGAAGGCTGTTTCAGTACCATTGCATCCATAGAGCCAAAAGCCCCTCAGATGCAGCTCCCCCCATAGCAGCAGGGACAGAGGAGGAGGGCCAGGAAGAAGGAGCTAAAATTCAAAATGTAGGTGAAAATACAATGATAGTCTCTACTTCTATCAAAAGAGCAAGATTGGAGTCATTATCTTCATTTTAGGGACTCCCTTTTCTTTTTCCCCAATTTTTTTCCATTTTTGTTTTCTCTTTTGGACTTAGCATTAGATTATGCTTGTGAAGACAGTAGTTGAGAAACAGTGAAGTCCAGGTTAGTTTTTTTTTTAGTCACTAGCTGTCAAAATTTTATTGACATTCCAGAATTAGTCTGCACAGAGAGTGGTAAAGTGGATCATGCAGTAACACTGTTACTGACTGAAGGCTGCAATCTCCTTGGACTCTCCTTCTGCGAGCACAACATCGGCTTGTTCGAAAAATAAATAATTCCTTAAAAAATTCTTCCTTTAGAGCACCAGTGTAAGTGGCTGTGGATATTAAACCTCCTGGTAGTCATGATTTTCTTCTTTTTCAATCTGCAGATCCGTTTTTGGAGAAGGGCTCCTCTGACATTTCGGGGGAGGTCCACCAGCTGTTTGACTGGCAGGAGCAGTCTGCCTGCCCCTTGGTAGCTTTAATTCCTGTCTATACTAGGATAGCTTGCACTTCACTGGGCAGCAGACAGGTCAGGACGCTTGGCAGGACAAGGTTGAGAGACAAAGGCAAAAGGCTGCGGGGAGCTGAATCACCAGTCTGAAACTTTTTAAAAATAAAATAAAAAAAAAAAAAAAGAAAATCATGCAGCTTTAGAGGCAAAGTCTTTAGTCATGTTCTTGCATTATTAGTAGACTTGACGAAGAAGGAACGATAAAATGTCCAAACCTGGGAAAACTGCCATCAACCATGGCTTGGTTCCTGTTGATCTTAAAAGTGCTAAAGAACCTCTGCCACACCAAACTGTGATGAAGATATTTAGCATCAGCATCATTGCACAAGGGCTGCCCTTCTGCCGTAGGCGGGTAAGTGTAAAAGTCTTTAAAACCTGCATTTTGATCTCTTGGCTTGTAGCTCAGTGCTTTGTCATGGTGCATTCATTCCGTGAGTGCAACACTTATATCTGTATTATCTCGTCACTCCGGGTGCCACGGAAGAGCCTTTGGGTCATTTATTTCAATAATTTTGGTGCTTTAATGTAATTAAAACCTGTACATGTTGTCTTAGGTATTACTAATTTAAAGGGACATGCCAGAGATTCTTTTACAGTTGTAAACCACGTAGATGAAAACAAATGCTGTACAGAATAGGTGCATCCATAAAAGTGTATTTTGCTTTTATTCCCTCTTTTAGGTGATGTAGATAGCATGGAGTGGAATCTGTTGAATGCATTTCTGAATTGTATTGGCGCATGCAACTTTTTGGATACTAAAGTTGAGAATTCAGAGATGTTATGCTAACGAATATTTAAACGTTTTTACTAAGAAATCTTAAAATATGATTTTAATACTTGTAACTCAGTAATGGAGATAACATTTTTGCTGTTACAGAAAATAAAAATAGCACGTTACTATGTGGAGGTTGCGATATAGTTTATATATAGACAATCCTAGCCTGACAAACTATCACGGGTCTTATGCTACAGCTTCAGGAACTGTGTGAATAAAGTGGCTCTTAAAGCACTTTTTATGAGTAAAAAAAAAAACCAAGTCTTTTAAATTTTATTCTCTTCTGTAATATACAATTTTCAAGTAAAACTGAGTATTTCCAAATCAACTTACATCACAATTTTGTTTCTAAGTTTGCATGCTGCTGAGCTTATATTTTTAAAGTAAAATGAATTTTTCTTCTTTATTATTCTTTGGAACTTTTTTCAGTAAAATTATAAATAAATTTGGTCTTCACAATGAATTTTCCCAGAACTACTCTTGAGTTTTCTGTTGCTACTTGATAAATACCGTTTCCGTCTATTGAAGGAAGTTTTAAAATCTAGCTCAGCTTTAGAAAATGTGCTGGCTTTCCTCAAATGTCAGCATACTTCTTTTTAGTAAACTTAGTTAAATCCCAGGTGAAATTTAAATTTGACAAGATCACCCTTGAAAGTGTGATTTCTTTTTAATATGTTGCTTTGAATGTCTGAGTTTCTTTTTGTGTAAAAGGTAATGGCATATGTTGAAAGCTGGCAATATAATATCAACATTGCAGCAATGCAAAATTTAGAACTTTTTTTTGTATAGACATATAGTCTGTTTAATATTGGATCATGTGCATTTCAGAAACTTTTTTCTTAAGTTAGATATTATACATACATGTTTCAGTGTTGACTAGGAACATTTCATAACGTTGAAAGTGATAAAGTAACCCTCTAATAGATGTGCTTTCAAATTTTATAAACAATTTCGAAATGGTTTGCTTGAAAATAAGCAATTGGAGTATGTTTGGATAGTTTCAATTCCTTTGTCTTGGATCAAACATAGGATACAGCGTAGAAGAGAAGTTTATTAGTTTTATTTCACAAGTCTTTTTGTGGCTATGATAATATGTTATATTTTTGGATGTTTTATTTGTGTATTTTCTGTAATGAGAATTATGGTCACATATTAACTTATCACAAATATGAAAAAATTAATTTCTAACGTCGTTCTCTGAAGACGTTGCATTGTTCCAAAATGACCACAGTCTATCTCAGCTTGTCCTGTCCTACACCGCATTCAAGAAGTCGGTTTAATCACTCAAGAGGTTTTAGGTCTAGGAGGGTTTATGGAGCTGTTCACCATCCACTTTTCTCTTAGTATTAGGACTAAGGAAGAAATTAAGAAATGCTGTAAGTGTATGTTTTACCAGATAAACTATCCTCAATCTATTTAAGTTTATCTCATCTTCTGAAACTACTAATTCCCAGTACAATAGTTGCTGAGAGTGGAGAAGTTTAGAGCTCCGCCTTTAGTCTCATGCCTCGCTATGCTCAAAGCCTGCGTGTAACTCCTAATGATTACCATATTGGGTTCCTTCCATGCTAACACATGTATGTTGCATATAAGATCTGCATTTTCGTTTCTTCATATTAAAAAAAAAAACAACAAAAAACCAAACATGCACACACAAAAAAAGACCAAATAAACCAAAACAAAAACCCTCCTAATTTTGGATATCAATACTTTTGTTATGTAGATTTATCTTTTTTTTTTTAACATAGCGAGAATAAAACAAGTATTTTAATGTAGAAAATGAGTTCTGACACAGAATGTGCGACACTTAGATTTTCTTCAAAAATCCTACTTTTCATTGCCTTGAATTGCATTGCGTTGAATTATTTATCATTTAATGTTCAGGCCTTAATTTGATGTGCTTTAGAACATGAGGTACAGTTTGCTTCTAGGTTATTGACTTGATAATATGTCAGTACTGACTTTTTTCTGGCAAGTGTGTGATTGAGCCACTCAAACACTGACTTAAAAGTTTATTGACCTTCTCCTTGTCTGAACTCATTTCTTCCTCTCCTAATTGTATGTTAAACCAAGCAAAACATCTTTAAAATGCGTACTATGACACTTGCGAGTAAAAATACTTCCGTTACAAGAGCTGACAATTCATAGCTTCTACATCCTCTGCATTAGTTTATACTGGTCTTCTATCAAGAAGTGCACTATAAATGGTTACGGGGCTGTACAGTTTGCCCTTATGCATGTTGTCGGTTTGCTCATGTAGTTAAAACACTTGTCTGCAATACTACTAATCTGAATCCAGTTAAAAATAGTATTGCTTAGCATTCTTTGTGTAGCAGTTGAGAATATCTTCAGTGCATAGCTCTAAAAGTACTGTACGACACAATAAACATACATACTCTTTCAAAGCAGTCACTGAAAACATTGATGCAGTATTGTCAAACATAGACGTAGCCGTGGTCCTCTTTAGCCATTAATGTCTCTTTTGTAGTAGGTTTTTTGAAGTAGATTTTGCAGTATAATGTGAAGAAGCAATGAATACCTTTCAACTAGTAAACACTTGAGGTATCAGATATCATTTAGCTCTTCAGCGCGATGTAACTGCAGCTGATCATTGAACATACTTATGAGATAGTCACGTATGTCACGTATGTTCCAAAATGAAGTGCTGTATTTTGTTTTGCCACGGTAAATACTTTCAGCTGACAAAAAATTGGTTTCTTGATTAACTATGTGTTTTTTCCTTGGACTGCTCTCAAACTACGATCAGTAGAAGTGTTTTCCCTTCCGAAGTGGTGTAATTCTTAACTATTTCAAGAGCTGTACTTTAAAAGATACGTTATTCCCTCTTTAATTTGCCATGTTTTTTCCTGAGAATACCAGTACTTGTTGCTCTTGGAGGCTGCTATATAAAAATTTTGTGGAGTATATGTTTTCAAGAAGTGCTAATAAGCTGGAGAATTTGTGAAAGTGACTTGTTCATTTGCAGCATTTCTTCATGTCAAGTGGCTTGAAGTAGCACTGAATTACTATAAAGCATAGGTTTCAGTGTGCACCCTGTGGTATTCCAAGCCAGAGAAGTCAAGGGAATAAATGTATCCATTTTCAATGCCCATACTCTCAGAAACACCAAAGATTCTGTTATTCTGTACTATTTTGTGAGAATACATTTGCTATATGCAGGTGTTCCATCCTTAAAAGTATATCCGGCCAAACTGTGGCAATTCCTTCAACTTAGTTCATCAATTAAATGCTTCCCTCTGTAGGATGTACTTGTGTGTCAGGAGAACATGGGATAAAGTGTTTAAGCATTGGTTTATATAGCAGCCCTCCACTGATCTTACGCATTACGTGTGGTATCGGTCCATTCGTTACTACAGCAGAGCACTTGGAACAAAACTCCAGTTCCTTTTCCTTCCTCTGGTTGACTGGCATGCTAATAATTTATTTGAAATACTAACGCGTCTTATGCAAGAACAACTTCACAAATTTAGACTCATTTCTTTATCGCTTTGTGTTGAAAGAACCAACACACCCTTTTCATTGTCAGTCAAATCTATGTAAATGCTTGCGGCAGCAGTTTAACCAAATAGTCCATCCGTCCAGTTTTTCAGGGAAATGTAATCTTGAATTTTTCCGCAACAAATCAGATTTCTTGCCTGAGTATAGCGTGGTATTTCATGGATGGTAATAAATTACTTGGTGGTCAAAAAAATATTTAGCTTTCTCTGAAATGGTATCTCCTCCTATCTTACACTTCCCTGTATTTCAGCTGACTTTGGGTCAGGTCGTGATAATACAAAAAAGTAGTAAACTGTATTCCCCTTTGGGGGGGGAAAAAAAAACTCTTTTTCCCTTGGAATTTCTTACCGTTTGTTAAGAAGAGACTGTCAGAAGAGCATAAAGAAATGTGTGAAAATGTGATGGGTATGCAAGCGTGCATATATATGCATATGTGTATAACGTTTTAATTTAAAACTTAAGGGAGTCTTAAGAGTCTGTCACTGGGCAAATCAGAGCACTCACACACGCCTGCATCTTCTACGGGAGACCTTTTGGCTCTGGGCTTTGTGGCAGCAAACTTGCTTTGTGGCCAACGGTGGTAAGAAAACTCTTTGAGTGGATGTCAGAAATAATTGTCTTCCAAAGCCGGTTTAGCCTTTACTTCAAATTCCCTTATTTGTATTAGAATTTGTAACCCAAATGGAAGTACAGACCAGGGACTGATCAGCTGATGCCTTCATGAAAGGAAGTTTGTTCTAGTCCCCTGTAGTTCTTTCTTATAATGGAGTCATAAAGGTGGCGTTGCTCTGAGTATCCAAATATTCGCGATGGAGCCAGCCTTTACAGAGGTTTTACTTTTCGTTGTTAAACTCATAATTTATAGTGTTTGGTTTTTTGCTTTTATTATTTTTGGAGTTTCGGATTTGGAAGATCTTTGGAATGAAACACAAGTACTTCAGAGGTCCAGCAGAAGGAAGTTAACTGAAAAGGCAGATGGTTTGAGTGGAAAGAAAAGAATACTAAAAAGTTACAGAAATGAGGAAGACTAAGTCTTGTGTAACACTGCCTACAGGGTAACTCCTTTTAGAAGATAAATAGTCTTGAATAACAATCTTTTTCCTCTCTTTTTTTAAGTATATGCAGTAACTCTGAATCTGCTTTTCCCCTGCCTTTCATCTCTTCTCACAAGGGGAATAAAAGTTCTTCCTGAGTGAGGTGATAGCCTTGAAGAAAAGCAATATGTTACTTATTTTCTCAGTGTCAACAGAAGCATTCTAAAAATTATCTTCTTCACCCTTCTTTTTTCTCTTCTTTCTGCTATTGTATCTTTCATTTTTCTTGCAAACCAGTTGACAGTACTGTACATAAGAGGGAATAAAATAGGAAACACAGAAGCAGAAAAAGAAGTGAACAGATCCTCAATTATCTGGTTGACTCAAGGTGGGGTGGTTCAGCCTGACTCAGCTGAAGAGCCTCGTGGTTCCCCAGGCTATTTCTTACAAGAGGTTTGCCAAGCCATGGCAAAATCCATCTTTTTTTTTCACTTTTTTTTTAACCTCAAAACCACGGGTACAGTCAGATTTAGCCAGTGTTTATGGCTCTGTAGAACTAGATACAGGCAGAAGTATGCTTCTAACTACCCCTCCCCTTCTGTGGGGTGTTACAGGAGCTCTGGGCTTAAGATAGCCGTTTGTAGGAGGGAGCACTTAGCTTTCTGTTGAAACAGCTGTTCCCTCTGTCCCCTGGAAAAAAAGAAAATTGCTAGCTATACTGTATGTATCTGCTCTGCTGTGTCCAAAATACTTGGACCAACCTCCTGTACTAAGTCAAAAATACTTGGACAACCTCTGACAACTTCCTTGAGGTTTGCAGGGGGAGGGTTGGTGATTTTCTGTGGCGGTTTTTTTTTTCTCTCCAAACCTCCACTGCAACACATCGTAGCACTCACAGAGACCTCTTTTTCAGAATATTCAGTGATTCTCTGTCCCCATACTGACTCTTTGAGAAACACTTTTATATTTAAATTGTTCTACCTATTTCTGGCCAAGATAAAAGCAGCAATCGGAAGCTCATTTAATGCTAGCTAAAATGTTTTTCTTTGTGGTTTCGATGCATTTAAAACTTCAATTTCTCATGCAATGAGTAGTGCTGTCTGTTACAGACTGATGCGCGGGTGCAGACGCTAAAAGCACGTTAAGGTGATTCTGCAGTCAGTCACTTCCCTTCAGGAGGTGACAGAAGGAAGGTCGCCTGGGCAATTTTATTTCTTTGTGCCCAGTTATTTAGATGTTTTTAGAAACTTGTATTGTTATTCAAGCTGAGCTATTCAAATATTCTAGATTGACTTTGTGAAAGCTCTTTACCTGCTTGAAGTCTGTCTGTTTTACCTCTCAAGTTGTGGATGTTGTAGCATCCGGCAGAAGAAAAGAGGGAATAGGAGACAGCAGAGATGCTATAAACTGACCCAGCTGCCTCTTACTGATTGATCGTGCTGGAGGGGGACTCATTAAATGTGTAATTAAATACTTCATTTATTGCTCTGAAACCTAATTTCCTTAACCACGAATCTCCATTTTCTTATTTTGCAGTCCCTTGTATCACTAGGTAAACCACTTTTTGTCCTTTTACATCAAATGAAGCCATGTTACTTTTCTGAACAGATCTTTTTCAGGTACAGGGAAAGGATCCTGTTTGACGAAGAAGTGTTCTGCCATGTCATGACTGTCTCTTCATAGAGAAACACCAAGAGGGCAAATTAGTCTTAACTGGCAATCTTTGTTCTGGCATTCCCCACATTCTGAGAGGAAGTGGAACTGAACTAGAATGACACCCAGACAAGTCATAAGCGGGATTGTAGCATTAGCATCTTGCTTGCAGATCTCTGCCGCTTATCGCAGCTGATTGATTGTCGTTCCTTGTGTGATGAGCCGTGACTGTCAGGGAACGATAGTTTTGCCAGTTTAAATAGTTCCACTCCTCCGAGCAAAGATCCCGTCTCATTCCTAGTTTCAGTGCTCAGCTTGTGTTTGTCTTCTAAACTATGAGGCTCTAGTCTGCTCTGTTCTGCTTGTCCTTCACCTAATTTTGGACTGCTTTCTCCCCACAGCTTCTCATTGATCTTAATCCTGTGCTAAAAGTGAGCCTCTTTTTCCTCTCTCTCCCTTTGCCCTCTTTACAGCCTCTGGTACACACACTTATCTTTGTTTCACAGTAAAATTGTTTGAAAATACAGTTTTGTATAGAGACAAAAGCAGTATCTTTCTAAATTCAGGTATTTTATAACATTACGCAGATGTTTGAAAAGGCAAGAAAACAACACTGCAGTTGACACAACTTTTCCTTTTATTTTTAGTCAAGGAAATCTGTATTTTTGAGTTGTGTTCCTTAAAATATTGAGTAACTAGTTTGGTTGCAAAGTTGCTTGGTGAGAAGATCAAGGTGGTTGCAGATTATTTGTGTAGTCGTGTGCAGTTTGATCACATTTCAGAAAAAACTGCTCAAATGCACATGATTTTAAGAGTAAAATACACAATCCATTAACCAGGGTTTACTCTTAAAAATTCAGATCGTAATTGCAAACTGTACTACACTTTCATTACGCTGCAAACATGCTTCACAAACAAGTTTGTGAAAGAGAGGTGCTGGTTATGTACGTCATGAAAATATTGGTACTGTTCAAGAAGGTAATACAGTAAATCTGTTTTTAATAAATTTGCTAGTACTGTAACATTTTGAAGTTGTAGGCAAAACACTGTAAGATTTGTTTGTGGTGTTTTTCATTTTTGTAGATGATATTCTAATACACTACAAGACCACCAAATATGTGCTGACCCCAAATTGTTTTATAAAGGGAGGAGAGAATAATGAGTTAAAATGTGTATAAATTCTTCTCTGTGTGTTCTTCCCTTACGAATTATCTGAGTTTGGCAACACTTCCTTAACTCAACTTAATTTACATGTCGTATCAAAGGAGCTCATAACACTTGGTAAATACTAATGGATTTTAAACTTCTTTGTGAGCTAGGGAAATGTTTTGGTTTAACAGGGAAGAGGATAATAATGTAGCAAAGACAGATAATGTTTTGTGGTGTAATTAGTAAAACGTGTTTCTTTCCTCTCTGTTTCAGATGGTTTCAGATTATTTCAGATAGTTTATTAAGCTTCTATATGCTGCCTTGCTTTGCATATTCAAGATAGTAGATAGAATTTTATTGTGAAAAGGAGGCAGCTTGTGTGTAGAAGACTCAGGTAGGTAAAAGACGTATTTTAGGAGTCTGTAATATGTAAATAGATGGAAATTTGAGACCAGATATTTTAATATGTGTACCTTCCTGTGGAATTTCTAATACTGCATTTGGCTCCATTTTCCAGTCAGCATATATTTCAGCTTATGATGTAGAAGGTAACTGGCTGCAGCATACTGCTCTGACATGGTATCGCGTGGGATCTTTCCTCATGATTTAGATGCTCCCATTTATATATACAAACGTGGGCTTTAAAAGCATACTTTTATTTACAAATATTACCAAACCTATTATAACATTGTTCTAATTGCTGTATGCAAAATTGTCCCTCTAGAGAGAGCGTACTGCTTGTAGAGATGAAAGACAGAAGACAAAATGGGAATGGAAACATAATGTGTTGTTAGATGCTAGAAACAGAAAACTGTTCTTTGGCTCATAGGCCAAGAGTCTGTAGGTTGCACTATACTGCTCTCTTTTAAGGATACTATCCCAACAGAATTTTTACTATCTGAAAATTGAAAAAGAAAAGCAGAGGAGGTGCTACAAAGGTATTTTTGGTATATTTTTAGCACCATTTTTTTCCTACTTACCCTGTGTTTAGGTAGACTTACTACTATACTTGAGCAAGATTTTGTTGCTCTAAGTCAGTCTGCACGAGACAGTGTTCTGTAAGTACGAACGGCAGTCTCTTCAAAGCATGCTGCTATTAATAAACCCTAACACAAGATTACTTCTCATTGTAACAGCAGCAG
The DNA here is from genome assembly GCF_000710305.1 of Buceros rhinoceros silvestris. NCBI lineage: Eukaryota > Metazoa > Chordata > Aves > Bucerotiformes > Bucerotidae > Buceros > Buceros rhinoceros. The sequence goes on from NW_010401864.1 coordinate 69,474, forward strand.
CTGGCTAGAATGTTTGCAATTTTAACATATTTGCAGCACTGCTACATTCCATCTTGCATTTCTCCTGTGGTTCGTTGTCAGTGAAATTTCACCCTGAATTCTTACCATAAATGTCTTCATGGCCTCTCAGTCTTCCCTTCTTTTGCTTCTCCTTTTCCAAATCCTGTCTAGATACCAAGCTACCAAACAAGTCCTCTACTGTCCAGTGCCTAGTCTGTCCACACAGCTTTTCTAAAGCATCCCTCTTTTCTTTCCTGCCTTTTTACACCCACAGCATTCCTGTCCTTTGCCGCTCCACTTGGGCTGCGCGCAGTCCTGGGAAGCCCTTCCTGCCCACGCACCTCCTTTAATGGAACAGGGAATTATCTGTAGCTGGCTAGTCTGATATTTTCTAATTGAACCAGATAAACCGTCAGGTTGAAGAAATACGAAAACACAGCTCCTACAGCATCTATTCATTAATCCTTTTAGGTTTAAGTATAATAAGTATTAAAATATTACGTGTCGATCCATTTCCACTTTGTACCCTCGCTTTATTATCTCCAGGCAGATAATGAACGCTCGTAACTGATACCAAGTCTCTTGAATAGCATCCACTGTAGATGGTTGTGCATCTTTTTTGGGAGGAATATGTTTGTTTTAAGGGATAATAATCTCTGTTTGTTTCACGTAATAGAGATGTAAGCTTGCCACTTGTTTGCAGTTTCCATTCACACTGATGCAAGAAATAAGTCAAATTACCTGACAGATACGGCACATGGCAAAAAACTAATCATACAAATTAAAGAAAGCAAGGCTACATCATCCCTTTAGCCTATAGCAGGGTCTATGCTGTCTGTGCTATTTCTGACTGAGATTTATCTAATGGTATAAAATTGCTTCTGATAGGAACTGTTAGTTTCCTCATCATGTTTGAAATACCATTATGTGTTGAGGTCACTTTGCACTATAAAAATTTGACACTAATTGCAATTAATGTGAAGGCTGAAATTAATTTCCAGATTTATTAAGGACATACGTCCATAGCAGTACTTCTTCACTTCAGAAAGGAAAGGGATTAGAATAATAAGAGCAGCTATTTTGGTTGGTGCCTAACTCATATGTAATATGTGGATTAAAATTGCAAAAATAGATTAATTTTAGGGTTGGTTGTTGATGTTTTTTGAGACACCTCTCCCCCCTCATGGGTTAGAGAAAGTTTGTTAAAATTTTGATGGGATTAATCCATTTAATTGTCAAATTAGTTTGCCGTAAATTTCTTTTAGTTTTTTCTCTGCTTCTGTTTTCTTGTTTGTCCTGGTTTGAGATAAATGGGGCTGGTTTGTCTTTGATAAACACGTCAAACAGCCTGTGTATTCCTCCCTGGTACGTCAGCTTATCTCGCTGGAGATGGAGGTTTTGGTGGGCTGGGGTCTTCCTTTAAAACAGTGCATATGTGGGACCATGCCCTCTTTTTTTTCCCCTGCCACTTGGTGCTGCCGAGATCTCTCCACCACCTTTCTGCCCCGCGCCACCGCTCCACGTGCTGTCGTGGCTGGCTCTGACATCACTTTATTCCATGGCCCAGCTGCTGCATCAGCACGAGTTCTGCCATCGTTTCACTGGCCCTGCCCTGCACGTGGACCGCCGCTGCTGCTGCTGTTTCCTGACGCTTCCGTCCTGGCCGCCCTGCCACACCATGTACACTCATCTCTCTTACCTCTTTCCTTAAGCCTTTCTTCTGGAATGGAAGGGGGGCTTGTTAGAGAGAGAGTCTACACTGTGATTGGCCAGCCTTGGCCAACCTGTGACATTGTTGCGTTATGGTTACCATGGGTGACATCCTTCTGTGAGTTGTAGCCATTCACTTCCAGAAGAAGAGGCGGCATCTTGGACTGCCCAGTAGCAAGCTGTGTGAGTGGTTGCTGGGGGTTTCCATGAGATCTGCTGGCACAAGGTAAGTGAGCTTTCCGAATGGCCGGCGTGTTGTGCTGCCTGACTAAGTGAAATGTCTTTGGAGTGACTGATTAACGTGGATCACTTTCTGGATCTGCACCACCTCGGTTTATTACATCTGTTCAACCTGTCTTCCTCGGTTTGTCCTGTGCATTCCCGTGAAGGGTTGTATCCAGATGCAGCTGTCTTGCAGGCATAGTACTAAGCCCTACGCCAGTCTTGAGATTTCTGGGAAGGCATCCAAACTTCTGAGAGGGTCAAGAGGAAATAGTTTCCTGAAGTGCTGGCCCATTTTAATTGGAGCACAAAAGTGAATGTCTTACATGTGCAGGAATACTGCATATTTGTGTGCTGTGGCCATGTTTAGCGGGTCCAGCCTTATTTATCTCAGTTTAGGGAGAGCTTGGATCGAAGTGACCTGTTCTTTCTGGTCTGTGGAGAAAGTAAGTGCTTGAAGACATCTGAGGCATCCTCAGGGAATCAATTCATTCCTGAAAACATAGCAGGGAGGAGAGGTGGATGTGGTAACCTTTGCTCTACCACCATACACACACTCACCCACCCACCCTGACTTTTCTCTTTCTCCCTGATAAGAGGGAAACCTGCAGCAAAAATTCTCCTGACTGAAGTGCAGGAGTATTAAAAAACAAAATTTGCACTTCACTAATTTGCAGTGCCTTTCTGACTTGGGGGTCCTAATTTATAGAATCAGGTAGCAGTAGCAGCTCCTTGCGGTGGACATGTAGACCAGACAAATTCATCATTGCTGAAAATTTTCAGCATATTCTTTGAGCTTCAGCAGACCATTTATGTTCTCTGAGGTTATTCAGACACAATTCCCCAGCCTTAATAGGTACTGCAAGCCTAATAAAACTAATCTTTGAAGACATCCCTGTGTTTATTTGCTCTTAGCATTGTCTGTCCTTTGCCTGCGTATGTTGATACAAAAATTGAGACATGTTATTTAATAATTGTCCCTAAAGCCTTGTATTTTCTTGGTGATTTTTAAGATTTGTAATTCAGATTTGCACTATTTAAGCATGAACAGTGTTAGTGAGCAAAAAACCTTTCAATTGAACTGTTTTCTCTATGAAGACATAACTGTAATCTGATCATATAAACACCAAAATGTATACATTTTTTTTACACAATTTAACGAGTGTATGCATAATGTGCAGTATTTGCATATTTATCCATTTAGAGGAAGGTAAATAGAATGTTTTTTTGCAAAGGTACTTGCACTGACAAACCTCAGTGGGCTGAAATGGAAGACAGAATTATTGAAAAATAAAGTAGTATATAAAGCAGTCATTTAAAATGTCATTTAAACTATTTCCCACTGTTTCGCTAATTTTAATTTCAGATTGCCTGTATCTTAGAACTACTGTTTTTCTTAGCCCTCAGAACCATTAAGGTCAGAAGACCTATTTGTGCATTTTCATGCAAGAAATTGCTTGCTGTGAGGCAACAGGGGACACGCTTTGTTCTTGGTCTGTCTTTTCTGTGTTCCTGTAATGCAGCACAAATTTGAAGCTTTTATCTGTCTCTACTAGGAGTTTTAACTTCTTTAACTTTCTTTTGAGAAATAGTTCATGTTTTGATGGTATGTGGACACATGGTGAATGAATATTCTAGGGAGTCTTGAGAAATGGTGAAAACCTGAAGTATTGTTTGTTTTGGGGTTTGGGGGTTTTTTTTTAGCTTGCTAGAAGGCAAAATTGGGGACAAAGAGGAAGGAGGTGCTGGAGAAAGTCAATTAAATACAAACATAGGGACTTTGAAGAAACTGTATTCCTTCGTAGATGTTTCCAATTTAAATTTCTGAAACAAGTTCTGAAATTAAGGGGGAAAATAATTATTGCTGCAAAGTAGCCAATAAAATGAAAGCAATTGAATAAGTGGTATTTTTTCCCCCAAAATGTGGCCCCCTCTGTATTGTATGTACTGTAAGAATTATCCAACTATTTTATTCCAATCTTCAAACTAGCTCAGCACTAAGCTTTTTTAGTTTTCTTTCAAAGAACAAAAAATCAGTATGCATTCCAGTAGAGATGACATACAAATGTATGTTGTCTTTGAAGAATCAGAGTGCCAGATATTGGATGTGGCATTCCAAAGCATGTAATGACATGGATCACAAAGCTGTTGCCCTATTAAAAACCTAATATATGCAACCATCTTTGTATTTCTAAAAGAATGTCAGTTGCGCCTTATAAATATGCTAAAAACCTTTCTGAACTTCTGAATTCCTTTGACAGTGCTTGTGAACTTCATGGTCTATTTTTAAACCACAATATATAATTTTCATTCCGTAGCATGCAATATTAAAGCTAGTAGGTAATTTCTTCCTTTCTTCTTCCATTCAAAATTGGGGAGTCGTAGCATCTCGTTATCAAATATTACTTGATAACGTAATACACATACTACTATAATACATACACAGATAGAGATGCTTTTTTTTTCACAGAGTTTTGAGATTTCCTTCTAGCTTCTTTCCAGTAAGTAGTGGCGGTGCTGCTTTGTAAGACTCTGCCCTTGTTCATGTGTATCTATCACAGATATATCAAAAACCTTATCAAAGGCAAAGGCTTTATTTAGCCTGTTCTAGGTGTGCCTTCGTTAAGGGTTTTCACAAATAAACAAATTGGCAAATTTACCACTATTACACAGCAGAACAAACCTTAAGGTCTTCCTTTTTTCCATTTTTCTTTTCCTTTATATGATCTTACAGTCTAGCTTTAGAGGAGTCAATTTTTTCAGTATAAACAAGTGCTCAGTTTTCCATAGGAAAAACATTGAATGGGAACAACCTTGCATATTGTCTTTTAATTTATGATAAATAAGGAAAGTTTTTTTTTCTCCAGTCCTTCATCCTACACATTTTAAAAATAATAATGAAATAAAAAATTCTCCCAGGTTACCTTCATTATGGAGTTTCTATTTTGTATATACAAGAGGGGAGGCAAGAAGCAAGGTGAGGTTGTAAGCAGTAGGTTCATAAGCAAATCTGGAAACTAAGGTAATCTTGCCTTATGTCCTTCCTGTCCCTGTTTCTTTCACCTCATGGCTGCCGTCATAGACCCCTGTCTTTCCTTGCTTTACTTGGAAAAGCAGTAGTGGTTTCTTTCCTGTTAAACCAAAATGGCAAAAATAGTTGTCCTGAGTGCTGGCCACGTGTTAGGTTGCAACAAGTTAAAAGTTGGAGGTCTCTGAGATGATACAGAAAAAGTTTCAAGAACTGGACATTCATATGATGTTCTGACTAGTCCCTGGTCCAGAAGGCATCTAGCACAAAAACAAAGGCAGATGAGACAGCTCCATCCTGTGCTAATTCTGTTGGGAACAGTAAAATCTCCACTGAGAGGGGAGACCTCCTGAAGGTTGTGTGATAGTTTCTACTCTTCTGTCAAGTTTCCAGACTAGTGAGGCTTTAGGAAAGCATTTGATTTTGTGGATGTAAAATTTGGTTGTTGTGCCACTGTGAGCTTGCTTATTAACCTGAAATATTCCTCTGATTTTGCAATCCTAAGTAAAATTGGATATATTGATTTATGAAGTACGATGAGAAATTTTCAATATATAAATGGAATTTGGACATAATTGAAACTAACCTATTTTATGTGATATACATACGTTTAATTTGGAATGGGGAAAAGTCTGGGATATATTAATTTCTTCTGAAAGTGTAATTTTGCTTCTGAAAATGGTTTACCTCATTGGCTCCAAATAGTATCATTTGATCAAGATTTAGAGAGAGAGAGTTTTTCTGTACAGAAGTTACAGAAGGTGTAGGCAGGAGAATGAAATACTGCTGCACAGAGACTTTCTGAAAAGAGAACTTGAGGACACTACTTTGTAAATAAAATTCCTTAGGTATTGAAAAATCACCACTACATTTAAAGTGTAAAATGTGCTTTTTTTCCCCCTGCATTTATGAATGAGAATGTTTGAGCTCCGATTTATAGCTGTGTTTATTTTCATAAAAATACAAAAAGCCTTGTATCTGATTCTTGCCTGACGGCAAAATTGGAAGTGGTCAGGAGCATTTCATAGATAGCAGCTTATCTACAGATGCAACTTGAGCTGTACGTTGAGTGGTCTTAATGCAGTGATTTAGTTTGTTTACAACAGTCGTTTGAAAGGAAATGGCATTTTCTGCTTCTCTGGTGGATGCTTCAAATTCGGAGACTGTTCAACAATATTATAGCTATGACAGGGTGGAAAAAGCCAGGCAGTGCCACACCAGTCCCTGCTTGTGTGGTAGATACAGCATTGCTTCACTGGCTACGACCGACATTAGATACACAGAAAGGGAGACTGACAAAAGACAGAACAGAAAAATGAGTTGCTATAGTACCATGCAGCCAGAGCTGTGTTATTAAAACTGTGGCTGCTTCTGCGTATGCACGTCATCAAAACAGAAATTTTTTTAGTGGTAGAAGATACTGAAGTATTTTTTTTAGTACTCCTAGGGTGGCAGTCCCAGTTGGCAAGAACTTTACATCATTTTAAAAAGTGACACTGTAGGTGATGCAGTGAAGTGTCTCAAACAAGAATATAATCTTGAGAAAGAATATATCGTGACTTGTTTGAAAATCCATGTCATAAAAGAAGACCTCACATCAAGTGTTGGACAGCCAAACTATGCCACAGTTCCTTTTTGAATCTTGTTTTATGCCTTACTTGCAGTCAGAACTAGACTGGTTGCAGTTGCAGAGATCTGACCTCTAGGTGCCACCAGTATGATAGAAATCCAACCCCCTGTTCTTAATAAAAACCCTTCCAGTTAACCCGATGCTGAAGTTATAAGTAGCAACCTCTTTCATAGAGGAGAAACGCATGAAGAGCTTGTGGTGGTTCCCTTGGGTGCCATCTTCACTTCAGAGCTCAGAATACCTGTTCTAAGG
>NW_010401864.1:76403-88431 GCF_000710305.1 Buceros rhinoceros silvestris
GGAAAGAGCCCATATAGTACGGTGATTGACACTTCTGTGCTAAAAAAAAAAAAATCGTATAACTAGGCAGAGGATGAAATAAAATGCATAATGGCCCAGATATTGTCACTGAAATAACTATAAGAACTGTTTTTCAAGATTTATTGTAAAACAACTGTCTCGTCTTTTAAGTCCCCTTGTTTCCACTTGCATGTAGTCAGAAACCTTGAATTTCATTTTCCCATTCTTAGTAGGGAGTCCTTTGGGCAGTATCTTTATGGTTATGGAAAGACGGACTTTTACAATACCTAACATGCCATTATTTGTGGTTTTCGTTAGAAGCTATTTCTTTAACAGTTTGCTAGTGAGGGGATGCCCCGCTCTAACCTTGGTGAAGAAGCTGTGTAAGAAGCCCTTTAAAGTTGGATTCTTAAATACATAGTGTATATGTAAAAACACAAAACTACAGCAATGTAGTAAAATGTGATTGGGGAGTGTGTGTATGCTGGAACTTAAAAAAAAAAGGAAGATCATCTTTAAGTGTCCTTATTACTATCACTGTGAAGAATGCAAATTGCACTGAAGTTTGAAGTCTCATAGTGCGGAAATTTCCAAAACACATTATTCAAAGCACCATTTTGCACCACCCTTTTTCATAAATGTTGATAATCCAACTTAACTTTTCTTCTTCCTCCTTGGAAAAGTTGTCCTTGTATGCAGGTGACTTAAATAGTCCAATAGATATGAGTTTAATCTATGATGAAAATTAAATTATCAGCACATTCTGCTAAGCTGAATGGATTTTTTTTTTTTTTCTACTTTTGGTAACTATAGCATATCTAACACTTCCCATGGATTTAATAAAAAGCACGTGAAAGAACTCTGGTGTATCACTTACAGTTACCACATCAATATACTGGACAGGATAGATTTCGGGTATTTATAAGCAAAAGAGATTTCTAAGGCACATTTTCTACTTAAGGCTATGCTTATCTTATGTACTATATCAACATTTGTAACACACTGAATATTTTGAGCATAAATTTTAACAAATTTTGCTATTCTGGTTTTTAAGAAAGTCTTTGTGCAATATAATGGTTTGTTTTGTGGCCTCATCGTGTACCCCATTTTGTTTTTGTAATGAAAATATAATTTTGGATCTTGATGATGGAAGGAGGGGCTATCAAATAGAAAAATTTAAGAAAATTACAGTTTGACATAGTTACCATGTTAATTTTCAGTGAGTTCTTCCACATCGTGCAGCTTGTGTTGTTTCTGAGTGGACGTGAAGGGGCAGTGTAGTGCTGTCTATAAATTTTTCTCTGTGTTCATCTTTTCAATCTTGTTCTGGAAGATCACTGAAATAGGATTATTTTATCTGTTGTGTGTAAGTGCAATACTTGTAAGGGAAGCCTGTTAATCCTTTTAAGTTTATGAAATATCCTAGAAATGTCAATACAGTTAAAATCATCCTTATTTAAAATGAGCCACTGTTTTCCCCTTGGTACTGTTCCTAATCATGAATATACCTAGTATTCAGTATTTTTTTCAAGACTCTTAGCGTTTAAAGGTTTCCATGTGCTAGAAGCTTATGAAGAGTGTGGATGAGTGCTGGCAGAGAACAGCTAGGCATAGAAAGAATATCAACAAAGCTACTTTGGCTCCTTTTTGGGTTTTTTTGTTTGTTTGTTTGGGGGTTTTTGTTTGTTTTTTTAATCTTTGGATATTAAAGTACATTTGAAGAACACCTTTCTTGTTAATGGCGACCGGTGTATAGGCATTACTTGAGAACCTGCAGAACTGAACTACTGGAGATGCCTGATACATTTTTCTTGAGTAGCAGAAGTTGGTATCCAGAGTAGGCACTGTGTCAGTGTCTCCTGAAACCACCATCACAACCAGAAGGGTCGTAATCTTGGGGTGTATGCTCTGACACAATGGCTATAGATATAAGCCTTAGATACAAGGAAGAAAGGGAATAAGGAGGAGGATACTTTTTACAACGAGGGTGGTGAAACGCTGGAACAGGTTGCCCAGAGAAGTGGATGCCCCGTCACTGGGAGGGTCAGGTTGGATGGGACTCTGAGCAACCTGAGTTAGTGGAAGGTGTCCCTGCTCGCTGCAGGGTTTTGGACTAGATGAGCTTTAAATGTCCCTGCCAACCGAAAGCTTTCTGTGATTACTTCTAATATTACTGTTTTATGAACTGAGCCAACATTCATTCCACTCTTCTTTTGAGGACAGTGTTCTGGTTGGTGTAGTTGATATTCAGTTCAAATGATACAATAACAAATATTTTGAGGTTAAACTTTAGGAATGAGCGAATGTGGCTCTGCCAGTTTCAGTGGCAAGCATTTTCTTGCATTCTGTGTCATATTTTTGAATATTTATTTTATTTTCATACTACTCTGGTTTTGGTTCTGTGAATCTGTGATTTTATTTCTAAATAGTAAAATACTGAATTTTAGAAGATTTCATATGGGACATGCAAAAATCTTGCACCTCTCAAGTTTAAACCTTCCAGAATAAGTGGGTGCTTTCCTTGTTCATTGACGCTGCTTTAACACCCCATCCTACATATCAGGACCATAGTCAGAAAAGGTAAATGATGATATTGAGAAGCTCAGATTGTTTTGAAGTTAACAAGGAAGGCAAACCCGGGTTAGTAGCGTAGTGAATACCATCTAGATACAACTCTTCTGTGGTATCATATTCCTTCCTCCCAGAGTGCTGATGAGCTGAAGAATTACATATATCTGGAAAGAACTGAAGTCTTTTTGGCAGATAATTTTTCCATAGATAAAGCATAGTACCTACTTTCATAATAAATACTTTGATTTACTTAGTGTTTTTAAACGAACGGTTTTCATCCTTATGCATAGTAAACAATTCAGAGAACAGAGTAAAGAATGAGAACGGAGTGATGTTTATGATAATTTTTAAGTGCAGAAAATTATGGGATCCACTGATAATTTTAATGACTGATAATAAATATATAGATTGAATATTAACACTTTTTTAGCCAGTAATTTGTTTATGATTAATTAATCATTAGTTAATATTTTTTTATCTCTGTATGTTCACAATGTCTGTTTCCCGTTTCGAGTTTTGATAAAGTCTTTACTAATCTCTTAAGGTGCTTAAAATATGAAAAATATTTTAAAATGTGTGCCACATTTCTCTAGGAAAGATCAAAGTACTTGTTCCTTAACTTTAAATTCAATAGGTTTGACCTACGTTAAAATTTGAAATTAGGTGGAGACTTCCAGTGAACTTTAATAGTGGGGGTTTTTTCTTCCATTTATTACAGGGTTATGATAGACATGAGCAATAAAAATGTCATTTGAGAATGCTATTGTATGGCTGCATGACAAGCTCTTTCATGCCCTGAGAAAATTGCTTTCTCTTTTTTTGTTTATTCTATGATCACCAGTGAAAGGGGACCAGTTACACAGCCCATTTGGTACGTGTGTTGTGTTTAACTCTCTAAGTGTGATGTACAGAGGTTAAACGATTATATGTGCTTTCTTAGGAGCTGCATTATGATGACCTTAGAGGTTTTCCCCCCTTTAGATGGGGGAGGATTCGTTCTTCACTACTTTTCGAAGCAATATAGTGGTTTTATTGCAGTATGTCTTACGAGATGAATTTTTGAAAAATATCTTACTAGCCTTTCTTGTCACGAAAGAAAAATGTTAGGATGCTGAGGGATTGAAACAGTAAGGCTTTTCAATTAGTAATTAAAAAACTCGAAGCCCTACGTATCCAACTTTTGACAGAGCACTTGTTTGGGCAGTGTCAATACATCATCGTTTTCCATGTTTTTCTTAGAAAGCGTTAGGCTCCAATTCTTCAAAAGCAATAGTGACACTTCAGATGCCATTGGGAAATCACAAGCAAGAAAAAAGGTAATGTATTTTCATGTCAGCTTTATGTACCAAAGCTACAAGTAACTTTCACATCTGCCAGCAGGTAGATGCATGCAATTTCAAGTGCAAAAGTGCGTGTGCGATTTTTAGACTTCAGGTAAACAGCGTATGTCTAATTAGCTACTTGCATAAACAAATACTCAACTGCATGCCTTATGCGTGTCGGCTGAAGGCAGTTATGCACAAAGTTTCTTGAAAGCAAGTGTCTTTGCTGCTCTGTGTTTAAAAAGCTTGTCAGTGTCTGGAGAGTAACATGGATGTTGTCAGCATTTTAAAAAATGGCTTTACAAAAATGGATAGGCTGGGAGGGCAATTATGCAAAAAGTTAATAGATAATATGGTGCTTGTTGGTGACACATGCTGAAAGTATCAGAAACTGAAATACGAGATATTATGCAAAAAGTTAATAGATAAGATGGTGCTTGTTGGTGACAGATGCTGAAAGTATCAGAAACTGAAATACGAGAGTGTGTTCCTGTTCGTAAGGACTTCCCCCACCCCCAGCCAATGAAGAGATTTGTTAATGAATGGAAAACTTTCATTAACAAGTTGCCTTCTTTAAAAACTAACTGAACTTGCAAATTATCAGACTAGCATTTGGCATATCATTAGCACACGAGGAATAAGCCTTAGAAAATGTGAAGAATTGGTTCATGCAGTTCAACAGAAGTACTTTAGAATTTGGGCTTTTCTTTAGTAGCTTGTGCCCCTTTGGTCTCTTTTAATTTTCTTGCTATCTGTCCAGACCCTTTACGTTTTTCCAAACCTCCCCCCACCCCTCTTCAATAGCTAATCTGCTAAATACATGCTACAACTGCTTCATTGAGTGCAAGCGTTGTTCTGCCCGCTTCGTACCAGCTTTGTTACTGTGCAGTATTTTTCAGCTGTTTGTGCTCATTACCATACAGCTGGTATTTAGAGGAGAGAGGGAAGCAGGCAGAAGCTTTACTGTCTGCAAGTATAAGAAGCTCTTTTGCAAATGGGGTGCTGGCAGATGGGACATGTGTTTAAACGGGTTCTGCTGATAACAGACTGCATTAAAAATCATTCTGAGAAAGTCTAAGGTCAGCCCCATGAATTCAGAACTTGAGAGGTATTCAGCTTTTGGAAGACCTTTATAGAATATTAATTAACCCTGGTCCACGAAAGTGACAAATGGATTGTTTGCAGAAATGTAAGATACTATCCTGCTGCCCCCGCTTTATAGTTCATCTCCTTTAGCATCTCCTGGTTTGGTTTGTGGGGTTTTTTTTTAAAAAACCGTGGAATTGTATACTGCATTTGTGATCAGGGAGGTTGCCAAAGTGAATGAGCGAACAAACAGTAAAATCCTAGATCTCATGAAAGGAAAAATTATTTTCCTTTCGATGCTGCGACTGAACTTCGCGTTATATACCGTTATATAAAACTTTGCCAGAAGCCAACCCTTTACATATACATGCACACTGATTCTCTTGGTAGCAGTATGGATAGTACTGCACTGGCTGAGATGATCTGAAGAGATAATAGTACGAAGTTTGCGTCTGGAGCTGGTACGTCTTCTACTGGAACTACTGCCATAGCTGGGAAGGGGAAGCAAGATTTTGGGCATATGGGCTGCTCCTCCAGGCCTGAAATGGAAGCAGGAAATTTTGAGGCTAAGTGCAAGCTGAGAACAGGTGTTCTGCGTTTAGACGTACGTGTTAATCATTTACTGTCTGAAACACAAGGTAATTGGTATGTGCTGGCGTAGCTCTGCAGGGGTCTGGTGCATGGCCCTTGTAACAGGATCATCAAATTCCTGGCTTCCTCCTGGAATTCGGTGCATTTTATGCAGTGCTCTGAGCCACTTGGGACACCGAGGGGTGACTAAGCAGTGGCCTTGCACAGATGGAGTGCTGTGACAGCTGACGAAGGGTGGAAACACCAGTGGGTTAACATTTCTCAGAGTACCCACACTGTGTCTGACCCTTCCAGTCCTAACCCTCCAAGAAGAGCTACAGAATGCTTTCCAAAGCATTGAGCCTGGGACAATAAAACCATAGACTCAGTAGAGGTATTGATTTCATAGCATGTTATAATGTTGTATGTTATAATCTTGGGTTTTCCCCCCTTGTTTCACCCCTTTCTTTCCCATTGGAGACAAACTCCTTACTTCTCCATTACTAACACTACCCTTTCTGCTCTGTGGGAACCAGAAAGTCTCAGATACCTAACTAAAAGCAGACCAGGTAGTCTCAGAACCGTACCTGAAACCTTGTCAGCTCAACTTCTTGCTCTTTTCCCCTTCTCCCACCCCAACGATACTGGAGTAGTGAAAGATATTCTTCTACCCAGAAACCTTCCTTTCCTGATAATAAGGAGGTATGCTGCATTTGTGGATGTTGGTCCTACAGCACAGCAAACTATTGTAGGTCCTAAAGCCAATGCCTGCAAGGCAGAAGATGAGCTCTGATTCCAGACCTGTGTTAACAGATGTTTGTACAGTGTAGGCCAGATTTTTGTGTTCTGGAGAGAAGAAAGCAAGCTGAGATGTTTCCTGCCACCTTAACTATTTGCCCAGTTTTCTTTCAAGAATAGTCACACAGCGTTCAGAGATTTTAAAGAACACTGTTCGGTTGCAAAATACCGTTACTGCTTTGTAGCATGAGCTGTTTTCCACATGTGGAGAATGTGATGCAAAGGCTTTTGCTTTGAAGCAGTTAGAGAGATCATGTTTAGAATTATATTGATAAAACTGATGATTAAAGTGGGGCTTTATATGTGTTCTGAGTTGCAAGTTAAATGCTGTTCACTGGTGAGCTTTCATATTTGAAGCACATTCACTCTGTGTTTGGTAAGAGTGAAGTGCAGAATTCACTGTGACTCGTTAAAATTATTTAAATGAAATATAATTTATTAGAATTCTGGATGTGTGTTAAAGTACAGCAAAAAAAGTAATGGCTAAAGTAAGACCCTGTGCTGATACCAGGGGTAGTTCTCTTCCACCCTGAGTTTATAAGCTGCTAGCTTATGAACTAGCACTTTGCTTTTGCACATCTGTCTTAAAATCCAGTTATAGAAATGTACAAGAAGAGATTGTGAGCATCTGCCATCTTCTGGATCCCGCTTTGCTGGCTGGAGGCTGTATTTACACACCCCTGCCTTTAATCCACCCTCCTCCTTTCTCCCTCTTTTCCCAGTACTGCTGCTTTGCCAGAAGTTGTTTCCTCCCTTCAGCTTTGCTGGAAAATGGATCCTGTAAATGGTCTAATTTGCTTTAGGCGAAGTTAGTTAAGTTTAAAAGGCTATCACAAATGATCTGAGCTACCTGGAAATTCTTTTGCATGAAGGAGATGAAAGAGCAACAGCGTCCTAAGGTCAGTAACCTCTTGCAGAATGGTGGTAGAATACTCGGGGGTAAAAATGTCTGTAGTTGGCCAAGTTGCTCAGAGTGAACATCTATCTGTGGTGCATGTAGAGCAGATGTAAGCATTTCTGTCACCATAAATGCCTTCCTATGACTGCTTGTAGTACTATTGCTACTTTGATTAAAAATCACATGCTGGAGGTCATAGATAGACATTCACTTGGCTAAAATCCATGCCACTGGAAACCTTCATCTACCCTTAGCTGGCTGCTATTGCCCCTTTGGTGGCGGTTACAGGCTCACTGGAGCCAGCAGAGCTCCCACACTGGCTGTGGGGCAATCAGCCAGAAAAGCTTAGCCACTTTAAATGGGTGATTTGTGCTAACCCAATTAATTTTGCCTAAAGTGCGTATAAAAACTCTCCTATGGATTGTTCATTTGGTTCTGCAGTGGGGACAGTAGCATCTTCCATTGGCACGGCTAAACATGGGGGAGGGCATTGTACATAAAGGTCCGTGGTGTCCAGGGGCGACAAATGGGTGGCCTGTTTCATAAGGACCCTACTCAGCGCTGTGCCCAAGCATGTGGCTTGAAGTTAAAGAAATGTTAAAGCTTCCTCTGAAGTGGCTTGATGAGTAGAGATGAACAAAGGAACTCTACAAGTATATTTCAGAAGTCTTTTCAGGCAAACTAAGATGGGCACCTGCAAATTAACTTGGTGGTTTGTTCTTGCATAGCAAAAAGCACTAGGTACGCTGCAGGCTGAGGAGAGATGGTAACATGGAACTTTATCATCTTAAGTCTGGATGTTTATAAGCATGATGTAATTTCGATGTTAATTTGAACTCAGTTGATGTGTAAAACTAATTCGATGGGAGTATTTGACCAGTAAATGATTTAAGCTTTTGTTATAAAAGAAGTCAGAATGTCTAGATACATTTTTCAAACTAAATAGAAAATTATTACCTTCATGGTACAAGTTAGAATATTGCAGACTTGTGATGTCATCTTTATATTTTTGGTAGGGAACTTAAAGTTGTGTAAGAACCACCTCTTGGCAAGCCTTTTTATATATTCCAATCTTAAATATTTGGAAAAACTTACAAAATTCCTTTGCATTATTATAATTTGTACAGGAGTATAGTTTGTGTGTTCTGTGTTTTATAAAAAATAATGTGTGTGACTGCTTCTGTTTTCGTAATGTCCAATCAACGTTTTGTGCTCAGAATTGATAGTTTGGAACAGATTGAGAGATCTCGGGCTATCTATCTTTACCTGTTACACTATCTACACGTGAGTTTTTGATTAAGCTTGCTGTAGGATATTAAGTGCCCTTAAGGTAATAGATGATCTTGCATTAAAGGCTAAAAAAAATATTCCTAACAAGCAGACAGACAGCAGGCACCACTATAGGTGAAGTAGAATGAAGTTCCATCCAGAACCTCATCCCACTGAAGGTGTTTTATACTGACTTGTTTTAGAGAAGTTTGAAATAAACTTTCAGTGAAAGAACAACAGCGTAGTTATCGATGGGGACTGAAAACAGCTGAGAAATCAGTGTAATGAGTAATCAACATCTGAGTGGCAAAGAGAACACATCAAAGATGGTTTTCAGTGAAGGGATGGAAATAACTGAAAATGCACAGTGTTGAGAGACCTTGTCCTTCTGTCTTTTTTGTGCTGAGGTCCTAGATATCCTGCACTGGCTGCTTTGTTGTGTTTGCAATCCATGGGCAAAAGAAAAGTTGTCTTATAACTGACAACAGAGAGTGTCCTCTTGAAATTTTTAGATTTTGTGGAAAAATTATCTGCTTCTGTAGTAAAAGATAGGCTTTAGGTCAGTTTTCTTGTTGGAAATATTTCTGCTTTGGAGAACTCTGCTGACGGGCCTTCAGCATGTTGGGGTTTGGACAAATTGTCCAGCCCAGGGAAGCTACATCAGTCCTGCATCCCTGGAGTCTGTATTAACAGCTGTACTTCAAACTCAAGAGCTCAGTATCACTTCAGTAATGAATCACTTTGGGTGCTTATTATTCAATTAGGAAACCTTCTCAAAAGAATAAGAGGCAAATTAAAATAATTAGGAAATTGTTGCGGTGTTGGCCCTTCATGTGTATTGTTTAAACCGAAGTATACTCAGATGTACGGCAGGTGGAAATACCACTGGGAAAGGTATACCTGCAACAGCGTCAAAGTCCTGAAGGAAGTCAGTTAGTGTCCTTATTCACCACCTTTGCACTAAGCCACTTTGCTGACATACGTCCTTCTCTAGTTTGGCACTGCGCGACTCTCTGCAAGTTTATCGCAGTCACCAAATAGCTGTCCGTAACTTCGGTTGAATAAAATTCTTAGATGTTGTCCTGTAAATACATTTTGTGAAGCTGTGCAGAAGTCACAGGTGCTATATTTTTGTCTTGCTTCAGATCTTGAGCAGTCTCTGGAAGTACCTTCAAGTTATGAAGAATCTTTTATAAAAATTGAGAATGGAATTGATCAGCCTGTTCCTATCAAGTTTCTTCAAGAGGGGTTTTAGCATAATCCTAATCCATCTACTGTTCTCTCATTTTGCATATGACTAGTGACTGTTTTAGTCAGTTCTGTTCCTACATCTTACATTTGGCTTTAGGAGAGAAAGAAATACAATCCTAATTCACATTAGTTTTGCAGATGTATGGAGGGAAAGTTCAATCAAGTCGATATATTTCTTCAGCATACCATGATTTTCAGCAAGCACAAGGTGGGTGCAGTGTCAGAGAAGTCAGCCTGAAGGTCTCTGAGAATAATGTTGATAAAAGAATTGGAAGTGGCTGGCCTTAATTCAAAACAGGAAATGCAAAGAAAAAAATATCCTGTCCTCTCTGAAGACAGTGTCAGAAATACAAAGATATGCCCCATTTGTGAAACAGACAAATTACTATGACGAACGTCAGCTGCGAATAACAGAAAGCACTTATTCTGGTCCATGTTAGTTTAGGCAGTGTGTACCAGGAAGAGGAAGAGTACAGCCTCCAGTGGCTGCAGTGCAGTGATTCACTGAATTCTTGAACCTATGGATAATAGATTTATTCTGGTTAGTTGTAAACATCATCTGATGAGGAATTTCTAAGTAATAGCCATCATAAGTTCGGCTATTTCCAAAGTAGAAAGATAATCACCTTCCTCTTGGTCACAGAAAATTCCTGTTGTGGTGTGTGCTATAAATCAGATGAAAAATGTGCATCGGACGGCATGGTCTGCTAGGCAGAAACTGAGTTTTGGTGTGATGCCCAGTCCATGGGTACACATGCTCCCTGGTAATCCACTCAATAGGCTGCTAGTTCACCTTTTTACCTTGGGGGAATGGGCAAGAGGCAGCAATAAGTTTATTAGTATTTGGCCTCCCCAGTCTCCCTAGCTGTGAGTATTTAAAAGGAAACGGTCTCACAAAGCTGGCTGTAATCTAGGTGCAGTATGTCACTTCTCAGAGCAGGACTAAGAGACAGATGCTGCACTGTCTGATGGAGCGGTGGTTCTCAGGGTGATGAAATTGGTGGTGAACTTACTTGAAGCTTCTGCCTCACCAAGAAGATCTGTTATTTCAAGGATCTTTTAAGTTCCATCAGATTCAAAATGGCGGTTAACGTTTGCACTGCAAATGCTCTTTTACCTGTAGCTGAGGAATACCAAAAAGTTCTGAAAGAATTTTCTGCAGTTAAATTGAGAAGGCATATAAGAAGTCAGAGATCTTCACTCATCTCTTTCTCAACAAAAATCAGGACCGTGGCTTTTGGTAATCTTACTGTGAACCTTGTTTTTCTTTTTGCCTCTGTGAGGACAAATGCAACAGTAGGACTGCACTTCCAGTCCTTCCAACACAGCACCAGCTGATTCTCTGTGGGAGTTGTCATATTTCTTATCCATTAAAGCAGACTCCTTAATAGCTCCTATCACAGTCAGGCAAGCTTTAGTAGTTCAGAGCATCTCTTATGAGACCTGGCATTATACATCTAATTCAGACAAGTATGTCTCGCAATCACGATTGCATTGTTTCCAAAGAAAATACAAGAATTATCCTTTCCTCTCTGACGCATCAAAGCCCAACTCTTCGGAGGGCTAAATCTCCTGGCAAGAAGGCTGTGGTAAGATTTGTTATTCAGCTACGCAGCAGCCAGTGCACAAAAGATGTCTAAATACCGTTGTATCGGCCATCAGCGTTTAGCTGCGCATCCTTGATAAAAGGTTTCTGTTTGATGTGTTCCCTTTAACTGCATAGATTGTGTACAATCTTTACAATGCTTTCGGTTGTTGAAGCTCAAAGAGTGATTCTGCAGTAGAGAGGAAGAAATACTATCATAACCATCTGTAGACAGTAGGGGGATCAAAAAAGGAAGAGAAACATACTTCATCTTACCTGAGGAGCTTGTTTCTTTCCAGGTGGTGGTCCACACTGGAAGAAGTATCCATCAAAAATACAGAGAGAAATTTAAAATATAAATTTTAAATTAAATGAATAATTAAAATTTTTATTTAAAATCTGTTTGTTTGTTTGTTTTTTTTTGTCAGAAGACATTATCTGTGCTATGGAAAATAAGTGAGGGAGTTTCAGCCTGCAGTTTAGGGCGTAATTCACCTTGACTATGAAAGCCGTCACATGGTGGGAGTCCCAGAGAGCCGGGTGAATGTTGCTTTGGTGCCAGTGAGGGGCAGATCTGGTTTGCCTGTAGTTTGCATCTTGCATCTGGCATTGAGAACAGCTCCTGAGGCAGGAGGTGGAAACAGGACCACCCCAGCTGGATACGGCTGGGTTTTCTTT
>NW_010401864.1:88554-90409 GCF_000710305.1 Buceros rhinoceros silvestris
GGCTGCTTTTTCTATTGGCATTGGACAGTCCCTAGAGTTCGGAGACGTGAGCTTTGGCCCTGAAAAAGAGAAGATTTGAGGCCAAAATAGAGATTTTGCAGCTTCGTTCCTCAAAGGCCCCTTCTCTCACTTCAGTTTGAGCAGAGCTGAAACCACAGAGGAGAATTCAGTCGGTCTTTTGTCCCTGTCGCAGTGGCGATATAAGCTGGTGGCCATAGTATTTGTTTGGCAGTGAGATACACTGTTTAAAAGTCTTCAGTTTCTAAACCTGTATTCAAGACCTGAAGCAGTATTTTTAAGAACAAAAATGACATTTTTATTAAAATGCGAGGTTATAATGATGCCTTGCTGGTTGGTAACTAACTGGCTTACATCAAGCTACAATTTAAAACTTAGTGCCTGGAACACCCTTTATACAAAAGTGTATCCTTTCCCATCCCAGGTGTAGGAGGAAACCATCATAATTACAGGTACAATGAAGCAGTAGATTTTGACGTTTTATTAAAGTTTGGACATATAATCACACTTCAAAGTTCTGTTCAAAGAAGCCTCTGCAGAAAATTATCATGCAGCGATAACAGAGAGGCACGTACTGAACTTCAAACTTAGATTCTTGTTACTTGTGCCATCACATTCCCAGTTCTTTGAGCGTTGTCTTTATGGCTTCTGGTGTTCTGAGAGTAAAGTTGCCGTTTGGTTTTTTGGGACCTAAAAGGACATTAATCCTAATGGCTGTATTCAGGTATGACACAAGTTAACAATAAGTGTAGAAATTCTTTACTCTCAACTCTCAAAAGCAAAGCTAGTATCTTTTCTTCTGTTTTCTTTTGATTTCTTTTATAAACATTCCAAAAAAAGTTAGCTGGTTTTTTCTGACCATGATTTGAGGTCAATGCTGTGTTATATTTCTTTGTGGTAAAGTTCTTATATATTGTTTAAATATTAGCATCAAATTCTGGTCTCTGATTATAAACAAAGTCACGTTCTTTTGTAAAGTTACTTGTATCATTACTATTTTAGAGGATTTTGCATTAAAATATTTGTATAAGTTGCCTTTTGCACACATCTTGGCACAAGAAACTGTTCCTAGCTAAAACGGAAGGAAAATTATTTATGGGTAAGAGGAACTTTCTCGTCTGAAGATAAGTATACTATGTGTAAAGAAATCCACATTTTTACTGTTTAAAGAATTATTCAAATCTTCTGTTCAAGGAAGTAATAATCTTTCATATCTGTTGCAACTTTAAAAAAAAAAGTTTATTATTATGACTTGGCTAAAATAGGTTGGAGAGGAATTGCATGTTCTGTTTATTTACCAGTGAGCAGGGTTTTAAAAAAGGAAAAAAAAAAAAGAAAAGAAGATCAGGTATTAAAACAAGAGGTTTTTAAAAAAGACTCACAGAGAGAGAAGGTCATAAATTCTTTGTACTGTCTTTGACTTTGTATTTTTTTGTATATTTGAACTCTCCCTCCCAGGATGTTTTTCGTATTGCAGATTTCTGTACATGAGTGGATTTCTTAAAGAGCTTGCAGACAGAGCCTTTAAAGGTGTCCTTCAAGTCAGTTAGTAGATGTCCTAAACTTCCCATGAGAAGATCAGGTTTTGTCGAAGTTTTTGGTGACTTTTAAAATTTTTTTTATTTTATTTTTAGCATCTTTAATACCAAAGTATGGTCTAAGTTGTAGCTTACCATATTGTTTTTCATTATCCTTTCAGAGATTATCTGTGACAGCTTCTACTTTTACAGGCAAATGACATGGATGATGAATATGTTTTCACGATAGCATACAGAGATTTTCTGGTTAAAGAAAACACTTGAGTATGGTTGCTTCTGCCAGAATACTTTTCACAGAA
>NW_010401865.1:0-2525 GCF_000710305.1 Buceros rhinoceros silvestris
AAAAAAAAAAACCACCGCAGTCTCCTACAGCGATGCCCCTGCTCCTACCGCGGCCGAACAGCTCCGAGCGCAGCATCCTTGCAGGGTGCGGGGTGTTTCCCTCCCCAGGCCCAGCCGCTGCCCCTGCTGCAGCTGCAGGGAGGGTGGAAAGGCCGAGCCTCCTGGAAGCTGTTGCTGCCCAGACAGCATCTGGGCACAGGACTGAGGAGAGAGAGAAGCAAAGTCTTGTCGGCTGCTAGGGCAAGTGTCCGAATGAGACCGGGGGCTGCTAGCGGGAGGAGGAGAGGACAGGGTGGGCAACTCGGCAGACACCCAGAACAAAGCCACAGCTTCAGTGAAATGAATGACGGTGGAGACGGTTTCCTTTCGTTCCGCTACTGATCAGAGTATCACCGAAACCTTACAGCACTCAAAGAGTTAGAAAGCAGGAGTGGGGGGGAGCAAAGATACGGGTTTGGGGTGGGAGATGTTGTTAATAAAGGAGGGGGGAAATAAAAGGGAAATAAAATTCAAAAAATCATGGAAGCGAAGGCACTCCAAACTATATAGATACACTATACATCGCTAGAGTTATTGTTACAATAATACAGGCCGGTACCTACTGTACAGAGTTAAAACTATATGGCTTTAAAAAGCTCGTCTACATTTTGTCTGATTATTAAACAGAATCACTGCCCTGAACGGTAACTTTTTGCTCATTAATAACAGTTCCTGGGTCCACATATTTACATACAAAACAATAAAACTCAAAATTCAAAAACAACCAAAAATAATAATGTACAAGCTTGAATTTGGTGAGGAGCTTCTGTGGTTTGTTGGTGGGGTTTTTTTTTGTGGTTTTTTTTTTTTCTTATTTACAAAAAAAGGTTATTCAAAGACCTGGATCTAACTTGTATAAAAGAGTGTGTGATCCTGCCATGATCCTTGAAAAAAAGAAATAAAACCAGAGGGGCACCCCCGACCCTCCCCCCAGCCTAACACGCACACGAGACACACACAGACGCCGGCACAGTCACAAAACCAGAGAGAAAAGCTCTTAACTCCCCTCCGCCAGTCTTAAATGAAAAGATAAAACGAAAAAGAAGAAAAGCCGTATTTCCTGGCACAAGCAGCAATTTTTCTTCATTATTTTTATTACTTTTTTTGGGTTTTTTTTTTTGTTTGAAGACTCAGTAATTTACTGCCTCCAAGTAACAGCGTCTCTGGCCAGTGCTTCAGCGGTCTCACAGCCTACACAGCGGATCCATACCCTGCCACTGTCCTGCTTCGAGTCTCCTGCATCTGTCTGGATCCCTGGCTCAGCCAAGCCCCTCCACTTACCTGTGGGGACACTGACTAGCCGAGCTCTCGCATTAAGATGCTCTTCAGCCCTTTCTGTTAAGTTGCATTTATAAGGATTTGGAAAGCCTTCTGTTCATGGATGTGGGTGTGCTTTCCTTGGCAGCCAGCCAAAATTTAACTTAAAACCTTTTTTTTTTTTTTTTACTTTACCGAACGACAAATCGCCGAGGGGTATAACGTCAGGGTTTATCAGTCTCACGGCAGGCGGTCGCTCACCTCTTGAAACAGCTCCTGTCTCCCTGAAACCCCCTGTGTGTCAGGCAGGAGGGAGGGGGCAGGGCTTTTATCAGCTCCAGGGATGCTAAGAGACAGTTTGCAAAAAATTCCCATGTCAACAGCATAAATGGTACAAGAAGAAACGCACCGAGCTTGTGAGCAAAAGCCCTGCCGCCCACCCGGCAGCTGAGCTTGCCAGCTCCCCCCAGGCCACACGAAGGTATGCGCATTCCCGAAAAAAACCTCGCCTTAGAGATCTGCAGGTTGAGTAACATTTCGATAAGCACCAAAGGCGACCAGAGTTTCTCTGAAGGAGGATAAGGCCGGAGCGGACACCAACCGCAAGCCCACAACAAGGTCAGGTCTCCAAAAGTCTCATTTCTATGCCGCGACTGCGTTCAGCCGCTCACCTGACCCTTTCCCGAGGAATATTGCTTTGACTTCAGGAAGAGAGGCGTGGATCCTCACACCACACGCCGTCGCAGGGAGGAAACCCGGGCCCTGAACAGATGGACTAAACCAAGGGTTCACCTCACGCTTCAGTCAGACTGTTTCGAGATCGTAGATAAAATAAAAAAACAGTATCATATCTATGTATACATGTATATATTTATATAATATATATACACACACACACTCATATATAGCCAGCTTTCCTACAAGTCAGCAGGTACAAATTACTGTCGAGAGCACTCGGATGTGTATTTTATTAATATTCTACCAATGTAAAAACATAATGGCAACGTGGCAACACGCATCAATAAATAGAGATCAAAAAAAGCAAGAGGTTAAAAAAGATGAAATTAAATACAGATTCTATAGCTGTGGATTTAAAATCAGAACTATTGGAGAATGTGGCATCCTGCAAGTTAAAACTGCAGTTAAGAAAAAAATATTACAAAATAAACCAGTAGACTGTTACAGTTCACATTATAAACCCCGGTGTCCTTGTCCTGTATGCACCTTGA
>NW_010401865.1:2688-15356 GCF_000710305.1 Buceros rhinoceros silvestris
GAAGCCTGTTCAAAGCAAGAGCCTGGGCAGGGGTGGGGAAGGAAAAAAAAAAACCAAAACCAAGCTTTCACAGTGGCCACTTTCCAAAAAGTCCATTAAGATCCCCAGCTGGGCCCCCGTCCCTTCCGAGGATTTTGTTCATCCGCTCTTCTCTGCTGAAGATGGGAGCTGACCGGCCACCTCCGCCAGCCGTCTGCCGTGCACTGGACCGCTGCTGAAGATGGGAGCTGACCGGCCCCCTCCGCCAGCCGTCTGCCCTGCACTGGCCCACGACACAGCGGGCAGGAGCTCCGCCCAGGCAAAGGAGCTGCTTCAGTAAAGCCAACCACTGGTGTTCGTGCATGTGTGTGTATTATATTATATTATATATAACCTGCTCGGGTAAGCTTTTCCCGTAACGAAGCTGCAGGTTTCTTCATCGCTAGCACTGATTTTTAAAATGAAAGGCTTCCACTAGCTGACACACAGCAAACCCTCCCCCCACCCCGCGGGAACCTATTCTCCGACCACGTCGCCCGCTCCCCACACCGAGCTGGGGCAGTTCTTCAGACAACCTGGGATGTGGATTCGCTGACAAGACACGCTGAGCTCTGTTGAATGGCCCCTGCTAAGCTCCCGACCAAATTCAAGCTGTGCACTACGTCAAAGTCCAAAACTTCACTTAAAAAGAAAATAAAAAAAGAGGTTAAAAAAAAGAACTTCAGCAGAGAATGAGGTTTGGGGTTTGTTTTGTTTTGTTTTTTCCTTCTTTCTGTTGTGGGAGGGGGCATGAGGCAAGAGTCCTGGTTCTGAAGTACACAACAGCAAACTTCCAACATGAAGAGATTGTCGAGGGGAGAGACATTGGTGTGTTGTATTGCTCCGCTTTCCCTCCTCCCCCCACCTAGTCCCCTGCCCCGGACACCCTGCAGAGTGAGAATACAATGAAACTGGTCTGTATTTATAGATATTTTACAAGGTTAAATAAGAACAACAATAATAATAATAAAAAATTGAACACTAAAATGAACAGGTTGGTTGGTTTGTTGGTTTTTTTTGTTTTGTTGGGTTTTTTTTCCTCTTTTTAATTTTCTTTCCAAATATGACCAGTGTTGCTGAGCAAGACTCAAATTACTGGTGATTTTTCCTGTGCAGCTGGCTGCTTGGTACCGGTTCAGGTGGAGTTGGAGGCTGATGCTGTAGCTACACTATTGGTCTGAACTCGTTCTCCTGCGTTAACATCTGCAAACGACAGGCAAGAGGAAGGGAAGAGAGAAAAAACAACCAGCATTACCTCCAAAATACAGACACGTTTGGAACAACAGCTACAACATTCCCCGCACAGGGAATTCACCCACAACTCCCACCGAGGTGCTGTTTGGTCAGGATGTTCTCCTGATGTCAGAGGAGCAGGCAGAACAGTTCAGCCTGGGGAGAGGGTGGGGAGATTGTCTTTAAGCAAAGGTAACCTCAAGGGCTGAGGGTTGCAGGCTGGCACGTGGACACCCAGCTGGGCTCTAGCAGGTTTTGCAGGGTGTAACGCTGCCCGCGTAGCGGTTAAGTCACCCACGTTACATTCCAGTAACTCTGAGCTCAACATGAGGCACACTAGCATCGCCAAAGCTAAGGGATCGAGGAGCCGTGGCTGCTGCAAGGTTTCAGGCTGGGCGCTGAAGTTTCCTGTTGTTACGCCTCCTAGTAACAAAAGCTGCCTGTTAACGGTGTGAAGAGCACCGACGAGGAACGCGACAAGCCTGCTTCCCCAGCAGAAACAGCTTGCGTGTTAAAGCGCAATTCATGCACTTGCTGCCTCAGAAAACGTCTTTCAAGTCTACCGCTTTATTCCGTTGGACCTGCCACCCTCCGAACTGCTGAGGCCTGAAGCCAGTAGGGAGGTTTAAGCAAGCGCAAGACATTGTTAGAGTGCCTGCAGAAAGTGCAGGCAACACCTTGTCTTCTCTGGGGGAGACAAGTCTTCTCACAGAGGGACAAGTCACATGATCGTGGACACATGTCAAAGTGCATTCCAAGAAAACACAAGAAGATTTGGTTTGCAAAGAAGTATCAAAGAAATACCAAAAGAAAGTTCACTCTGTGTTTTCATAGGCCGCTTCAGGTATTTTCTCTTAAAAACCTGTTCTTAACATTAGAAGAGTTGGTAGGGAGCAAGAAAAATGCTGCACTGACTTATCTGGAACCATCCTATACGGTATCTACTTGGCACAGTGACACAGAGTTAAGTGGGTGAATGGTTAAACACAAAATACTCCACACCAAGCACGGCTGGGGAAGAGACAGTAGGTGAGGTTTTCTACAAGACACTGTCATGCTTTTCTCCCAGGAAAGTAAGGTGAACCGCAAAGCTATCAACACTGCAACGGGGTGGGGAACCAGACAGACAGTACCGAAGAGGGCAGACCGGGCAACCAGTGCATCCAAAAGGACAGGGGCATAAGGGCTCATAAAAAGAAGCAACACACCCCAGTTGGAGGGACAGCACGACCAGTGTAAACGGTACACGCAACAGAACACAACTGTGGTGCGGTGGGGGTGCAGCAGTGCTCCTCCACCTCTCCAGAAGAGCTCATGAGGCAACGCAGCCGGGCAACGCTCTACCGTCACCTGGGAATGAAGCCCCTCTCCTCTCCTGCCACACTGACTGACCTCAGACGGAAGCACAGCCACGAACAACGAAACGAATGAGAGTCTAGAGACGGGCAGCACTTGCTGAGTGACAAATTAAGTAACATACACAGACAATGGCAACAAAAATAGGAACTCAAACAAACAGCAGCATCCAACAATACAAGGGACAAGTGGGAAGAGAAGATGCCTATTTGAAAAGGCAGCGCTGTGAGGAGCGTGTGGGAAGAATGTGAATCCTCCTGTGGGCAGAGGATGCCAGACGACCGCTCGGGGAATTTCCCATTCCCTCTCCTCTCACCACAATTCAGTTGCAGCCCCTCCCTCATGAAAAAAATTACCCCCCGTGATGAAAAAAAGAAAGCTCACGTAGTCACCAGCACCAAGGCAGCATGACGACAGTACCATTGTTATCTGGAAAGCAAGCCTTCCGCACAAGAGACACCCTCCTACGTGGAGAATTTCCCTGAAGGTGCAGTTCCCAAAGGCAACATGCATGCAGACCAGTGATGACCACGGAAACCAGAAGTGACCCAGCTGGGCATCTAACGGCTTCCGCACTTTAAACTCTCACTATGCCTGTTTTAGATTAATTTTCAGGTACGGATAAACTCCAGTTAACGCAACATCCGCCGTGCCTGATGCGAGCAGTCCATCTGGAATCTGTACTGTTGGCAGAGGATTTCTCTATGTGTACAAAAAACGGTTGTACTTCATTTGCTGAAATGAAATGTGCCTTTTGATCTATTCCTGAAGAGAGCAGAGGCTGAAAGCATTATCATTACATTGCTACTGAGCAGAGATAAAGAAAAAAGAGGAAGGGATGAAGCTACTTCACGTAACATATGCTCCTTTGCTATCATCACTCCAGTGGGGGAGTGCCTTAAAAATACACACGCCACACATTAAAAAGGAAATAAACCACGTGACGCAGCTCAAGACCATTTACATGGGGATTTTCACATATAGAAGTCCACCCAGGCTGGGATGGAGCGCAGAGCCTAGCCAAAGCTGTACTGGCTTCAAACCTGCAAGAAAATGCAGTTTTGACATTCCAACTTGTTCTTTGACTCTGCATCGACAGGACATTTTGGGAACAAGAGAGGGGCTTGTTCCAGCATTTCTTTGCCAAAGCACCAGAAAAAGAGCACGGCTGGAGTATGAGGGACTCTGGACATTCACTTACTCCTCCTCACCATGAGAAATCAGTATTGGGGCATAAAAGAAGAAAACCTAGGTCTTCAGCTACACCGCTAAAATACCTGCTTTGCAAAGCAGTCGTCTATGCCGCTGTGGAGCCCTGCTGGAGGGCAAGGCTAGGAGCTGATGTGACATGTGGCTCTCTGGTACGGGACAGATGACAACACAGCAGATTGCAGCCTTGAGATCAGGGCAGTCTCTTTGTCCTGACCTACCCACCTGACATCTCTGCCTATGCAGGCAAAGACACCTGAAGTGTCTGCTCTTCCAAAAGTACTTCTAAACAGAGGGCAAAAGTATCTCTCATCAACACAGAACACCTCCTCCAATTCAGCTTTTCCTCCTCTGAGGAACGCCTCAGCTTTCTCGGAGGGTGTCTGAGAATCCTTAGAAATCTCCAGGAAAGGAAAGATGGGGCTACAGTTCAGAGAAAGACAGAGATGCCAGCTCAGTCTGGGAAAGCCCATTAGCACTAATGACAGATTAGCTGGTTGGATTTGTAGTGCTGACAGACTGTGCTGCTCATCTGCAGAGATACAGAAACAAAACTACCACCAGCCTGGGAGTCCTCACAGGACAGCCGAGAAAACAGCTGGAAGGAGGTTTTCCCATTGTGCCTGTCTATGGATGTAGAAATCTGGGGCTCAGAACAAAACTGGGCAGCCTGAAACGGTCACGGACTCTTCCCTGCACTGAGTTTGCAAAAGCCTGAGCAAATTGCTTGTCCCTCTTCTCCTGGTTAAGGAGTTAAAAGTTTTCCAAAATGCCTTCAATGGGAATACCATAAATGCACTAAATCTTATTTTAGGGAGCACTGTGGTCCTTTTAAACTGCCACACACTGGCAGGTAACACCAGCTGTAATCTGTTTTGTTACTGAAAGTTCAGCCACACCACTGCATTTGGGATTACATGGGATCAACACAGCGGGATGCCCGGGATGGTGACCCCAGCATGCCTGCTGGCACAACTCCCCTGCAGACATCAATTACGCTCTTCTCATCCTAATGCTGACTAACTACTGCTGCAGGCTGATCCAGGAAGAAAAACATGTAGTCACATAAGCAGATACACAATTTGGCTTGGCGTGCGCGCTCCCCTCTCAGATGCTATGGCTGCACAGCTATGAAACCACTCTCCTCCTCCTCCAGCTACATCAAGTCAGCATCCACATGAATAAAGCTGCACTGGCAGTTTTAATGCATGGCCAGTATAAATCACAGAAAGCTAGCACCTTGTTTCAACCAGGGCTGATAACTCTCATCCTTCTTTTCCTCTACTTTGCTTTAGACGTGCCACTAATGTCAAAGAGAATTTCTCATAGTATTTAGGTGAATTTACTAACCCTGGTACAGCAAGGCTTCACATTCCCACTGCAAAGCCAGCTTCCATTAGTACAGTGAATCCAGCTTTATGTCTCCTCAAGGAAACAGGAAATTTACAATCTTTTTTAAACACTCAGAAATTACCTACAATAATTCCTCTGCATTTAAGATTACGATCCCAGGATTACTGTTGAAATCATCACTGTGAGTCTATCTGTTGACAAAAATTACTCGGTTTGGACAATTTCTAAAAACGCAGATGTGTGTCATATTGGTTAGCATAAGGGCTGGCATTGCTGGCTTGATGAAAACTGCACTGTTAGCATAGTACATTGAAAAGCCAGTCTTTCCATCTCTTAACACCTCACCACTGCTAAGCGTCCTGGCAAACGTTACTTTGCTAGACTTTGGACACGCAGATCTCACTTTTCTAGTTATTCTCTACGACCCTGCCTTTGTGCACAATAAAGAGCAGTGCTTTACACCTTATCGAAAAGCAGAGATTGACATGGCTGCATACCAACACGACAGCCATGAAAATGGAGTATCTGTCTGTAAGCAGGTAACAACCACCCACGCGGATTATCTAGAGTGATGAACTAGTACACTGCATTTCAACACACATGCACCTGCGCCTCAAGCCTACAGAGTAGGCAGCTGCATTGGACACAGGAGCAGACAACTGACCCTCAGTATCAGCTCTGCTTGCTAGGGGGAAGCACAAGTTACACACTAATAATGTGAAATACAGTTACATATAACTTGCTTTGCCCTTTGAATTGTCTTGAGAGCTACATTTTGTTCCATCTCACCACTTGAAAACCAGTTTCTGGACTTACACTGCTTAGTCACACAAGCAAACATTCTGCAGAAAAGTCTCTGCCTATCAGGATGCCCTGGTTAGGTAGGAGAGTTGTTCTCATGCTGCTCTACCATCACTGAAGGATTAGAAATTTACTGCTCTGGGATGTGCAAAAGGCACAGGGGAAAAAAGCGGACCCCTCCTATGAAAACCTCTTGCTAAGTGTAGCATCAGCATGCAAAGCACAACAGATTAACACAACCTCATACCGGACCTAATCCTAAAAATCACAACTCTGACAAAATTCCCACTGCCTGCTGTGAGAGCCTCATGTGAATAAGAAACTACCAACCCACTGTGCCTCAGAATCCCAAAGCTTCAAGATGCCCAATACCGAACTCAATTTCACAATTTCTTTGCAAGCTGCCAGGGCATTTTTTTTGTTTGTTTGTTTTGAACTATGAATAAGAGGTCCTATCCCAGCTCAGTGCAGTGCTTGCAAACAGAAGGTTTAGAAATGCTGACATCAGCATCGTGGGGTTGTTATGTTTTGGTTGTGTATACTTCACATTCAGGACACATTTGAGACTCAGCCTAATGCATTTTCACCCCAACATGGACCCTTGGAAAGTGCTGGGTGAAAACAGATTTCTTAACCCCTTTAATTCCTTTAGTTAATTGTATCTTGGCAAAGAACTCCTTAAAAGGCATGAAAGGGACATTAAGTGAAACAGTATTTATCAGAGGGACTTAAAATAATTTTCCATGTTTGTATTTCATATTTTTTTCAATCACTTTTACTATTTTATATGCTTTATTTCCCTCCTCACTCGTTGAGCAACAGATGCACAAAAAAGGGAAATTGAGAACATGACTATTTGCAAAATACTGCCAAGTATATGAAACAAACATATTAAATTTCAAAATAGTAATTTTGCTTTCTCCTAAATTCAGAGCACATAAATTTTCCAAGCCATATCTTTTATCTCCTGCTATACATTTTCAGAGAGAAGCCTCATCTTTCAAACCTGGGTGCACCTCTCTGTCCTGGAGTATGAAAATGTTTCCTATACAGCACAGGCTGGACCATGTGAATCAAGTATCAGGTAACTGTCCAGCGCGTAAACCTGCAAACACTTTCCTGCATATTTCAAGAATACCCTTCTAATCAGGGCTTCTCCTTATCAGCTCTCTTACACTGAGTAAGCGTCCTTCGCTTCAAAATGGGGTCACAGCCCTTGTCAAATGAGACTGACGTGCGCACAGGATACACGTGGAAGCACACCCATTTTGCAGCCTGCCTTTGGCTGTCCAAGCTCGAGACCGCTGGCTGGTGTGCTGACTCAGGGTTGACTCAGAGGAGGAGTGCCACGTATTTAACCACCCCTGGGACTTCCTGCAGCACCTGGGATTTTCTTTGGGAGTCTCCCAACTGATATCACCAGGCTTTTAAGCTTTCACTGGATACAGAATGCAATATGGAGTGGCTACAGGCCAACAGTCAGCTTTTAAAAGGTTTCTGATAGAAACTTGAGAGCGCGCAAGAGAGGCAAAGAAACAAACTTAGCGCTGGCCAAAACCCAAAAGCATCTGCCTCGTGCCCAAAGATGACACAAGCAAACTCAGAAGAATCTGCAATTACTTAGAAGAGGCAGTGAGCATGCTGAATGACCTCCCTAACTAGACTCTTAAGTGCTAATGCCTCTGGGGGAAAAATCCTCTCCATCCACACTCCAGAGACCACATGTACTGAGCTAGCTGTTTCTTCTCTTCCTCATTATCACACACTCATACTCCACATCAGTATTAATTTGAGACTCGCTGAGACCTCAGAAATTAGGTGCAAATCAATCCACAAGGATTGCTAAAAAAAAAGGCAAGATAATGATTTTTTTAATAGTGAAAGTCTGAGCAAGAAGGACCAACAGACTAAACAGTCGAAGACACATTTTAAGTGCCCTCGGTTCGAATTTTAGTTGGTGACACAGCTAGCATCCAAATGACCACCTACCGAGACCGAGTTTCAGATGATGCTATAACGAACCCTTCCTCCCCATTCATCCCAAGGGTCAAGGCAGCTCATGGGATTCAGCAGAGGGAGAGAGGGTGGGGAAGGAGGCAGGCAGTTGCACGTTCTCACCTGAGGCTGCTGTAGCATTTGTAGGGGTTGAAGCAGCTGCTTGGTTCCGGGCATGAGCGGGGATGAGGATCGAAGCCAGAGATGGGTTACTTGACAGTTCTGGAGGGGAGGTGGAACAAACAGAGTTAGCTCATCATCCACAAAGAGCCCTGCATGCAGGCTCAGCTCCTTGGGTTTCCCCCCTGTAACTGCAACCTCGAGTGAAATGCATGCCCTTGCAGCCAAAGGTTGCGTTACATTTTCTTCTTTGCTGACCAGAGGAACCCACAGCAATATTTGGCAAGGCAGGCTCCAGAGCAAGACTGTAAAAACTACAAGTAGTGGTGCAAGGGAATTATTTCGTAGAGAAAGACAGTGGCTTGAGAGTTAGCAAAGAACCAACCAATCCTGTTCCTTATCAATGGCCTGATAATGCTGTTTCCTTCTGAGCACTGGAAGGATTCCCTTCACAAACCCACTTGCAATCAGTTTCAAGGAGAGCTCTGATAACAGTGGTGCTGCTCTGGGCACTGGTTCAGCAAGCAAGCAGCTGCAACAGTTGCTTCAAGAGCTTCAGGGATTTAGTTCTTTGGCTCACTCAAGCACCACTTTCTCAAGGACTCAGGAACCCAAGACCAATCTCTCACAGCAGTCTCCTTAAGTGAGGCCAAGAAGAGATGACATCTCCTCAGGGAAAGGCACAGGGAATTGGTCTGGCAATTTAGAAGGACACTCAAAATGAAGCAACCATTCTTTCTGAAGACATTAAGAAAAAATAGTTATGTCTTTTAGGCTCCAAATATAATATAGTTTCAGTGTGTATCAGAATGAGAAACAGGAATCTTACAGCCACAACTGTGGGAGGATTAACGGCAACACATTGCCAACAGATGACTTCTAGCATTCTTTCAAGAGAATCTAGTGCCTCACGGATCAAGCCAAGACAGGTCCTGTTCGTTTCAGGAACAGGAGTGACTGGCTGTCTCTTGAGAAAGCAACATTTGCTGAAAAGGATGTGAACAGTCACCTTGCAGAAGGAGACTGATGACTTTTGGAGCTCCAGGAGGTCAACTGGAGGAGAAACGATAATGGACAGCTTTTTACTGAAGACCTCCAGATAGCAAGGGCTGTACAGAAACCCATCCACATCACCATGGGTTTAGTAAGGGTTTTTGTAGATAGTCTTAAATTGTTTAATACTGTTTATTGTTTAAATACTGCTTTTCTTTAACACAGACCTTAAACTTAGGGGTTAAAAATATCAGTAGCGTGCTTAGCAATCTTTTTTCTCCATTAAGTTACATAAGTTTCTCTACTGCTGGGAGGGCAAGATGCAGAAGAGACTCACCTGCTTACAAGCCTCTTATTGCTACACCTTTTGCAACCATGTTTCCACACTAATGAACTCAAGCTCCAGTCCAAAACCAAATAGAAGTTGCTACATTTACCTGCAACCCATCCAATCTATCCCGCAATACTCCATTCGGGTCTAAGCAGATCCAGCTAGTCCTTCCAGAAAGCCTCAATACTCACAGCAGTTATACAAATATTAATCCTCCATTCCTCAAATGCAGGAATAATTCAGAATTCATACGTTCATAATATAATTCTGAATTTGTAAATCTCCATTTAAAATGGAAAAATAAACTTAAGAAACATTAATCCTAATCATCAATCCAAGTGTCAAAGTTGAACACTAGTGCTAAATATATACTTTATTACTATCTTGAGTATTAGCTGCTCCATGCTAGAAAATGTCTTTCCTTTAGTGTTTTTTTCAAAGCTATTTCTCAAATCTGTTGTTACTGGGAATCAGCTGTTTACCTCACTCTTGACAGCTTCTATCACTCCCTGTTTACTTTCCACTCTTCACTGGCAGCAATACAGGGCTGTGACCCAAACAAAAGTGGAACTACAATGTCAAGAAAACCAAGCGACATTTGCTTTGTTCTGGTGCTAAGCAGTGCCTCGAGGATGCAGCTGTAGATTGCCTGCGCCTGCCTGCATTGCTGAGCCAAAGAACCAGCTGATCCGACAGAACACTCTTGCAAAAGCACTTCGGCCCCATTCTCATTCTTCCTGTACGTTCATCTAGTGCTGTCAGAACACATCCTTTTGCAGCACCGGCGATGGCAACTGTACTGTTGTTTGTTGTTCTGAAGGCAAGTGCACCTTCTTCTCTGAAGCTACCTTAAAGAACTTGCAGAGAGACTAGAAGACTCTAGTTCCCTTCTTCTCAAACCTCACATTATCTCTCTTGGTATGAAGTTTCTTAAATCTGGCATGCTCTGAATGTCTTGACACTTCACATAGAGGAGCGGGTGAATTCAGACAAGAAATAACAAGTAAACTGAACTCTTGGCTGAAGTCTAATAGCAGCTTTGCTTGAGAGCTCTTGAATTTTTGCTCTCCTGTGTTTTTACAGCTATCCCATCTGGAAGGATAAGACATAGCAATACCAAGGAAAAAGCTTGACATGTGATACCTGCAGCCCACAAAGTATTGAGAACCTCTGTTCTCAGTTATTTCTAACACAATATTTGGACAAGCTGTTTAACTGCAGCCTTACCTAAATCAAGCTTGCAGTTCAAGATTGGGTTAATTACAACCAATACTGCTGCAAGAAGCTAAGTGATCAAGACAATCCAGACAAAGTTTTTAATACCATGATGTGAACTGAGCAGCTACTCCAATTCTTTTATGGAGACCCCACTCCCATTCGCATCAGCTGGGAGTACAGCTTTGGCTTTCTCCTCACCAAATCATGCCATTTGCAGCCAGTTTACATCTTCAATAAGTAGCAGAAATTAAAATGTCTAGTCTTACTAAGGCAGATCATTTTCATTCCCCAAATGCAACAAAATGCTTGGTATTATGCAAAGGTGCAATGCCTTTTTTTCGGTATTATTACATTTTATATATCAACAGAATCCCCTGGAAAAATTAGTCTTGTATCATGTTTGCTTTGTCACATTAACAAACTTTCCACGTAACTCAAGCTATTCCAGCAGTTTCTCCTCAACTTAGAAGACTGTTGGAAGCAGCACCAGTTCCATGTTTTCCTTTTGCCCCCCTTCCACATGCCCTGAGCAGAAATACTCTGTTTAAAAAAAATCCTAGGTGGCACTCAAATAGACACACTAAGGATTTCTAGTCATGTTGAAACAACAGGTTAGAAATGAAGGCATTTATATATATACCAAAAAAATTTAAGGTCACAGTCCAGGCTCCTTTAAAAAAAAATCCAACAAAATACAAAACACCCACACTTTAGCAAAATTAGTCATTTGTCATTAAGAAGCATGATAACCATTCTTAAGTGCTGAGTCACAGAAGAATTTTACAGTCTTTAATGGCTAACATGGAGTGACACTAGTATTTGTGACCCTGCACAATCACTGACATACTACGAACAGTTTAGGAAATGGTAATCATTTCACAGATTGTTTGAAAATTCAGCTTCTAGGAGAAAAATTGCTTTTTCTGCTGTCTGTCTTGCAGGTCTAACAGCCACCAAACTGCAGCTCTGTGGCTAGTTGGAGATACTTTCTTGGCCAAAAATAATTTTTTTCAAACCTGAATGGGCATATAACATTTGTTTAAATACTAAGAGAAACTTACAGGCAAGACATTAAGAATTACTCAGATAAAGCTCTCTTTGACAGATCTCATTTCTACAAGCCCCAGAACTACTGCTGCCCAGCCAAAGACCATGATCTTCATCTTCCATATACTCTCACTGAATTTTTTCTAGACTCTTATCTGAGCAGCATCACTGCCCAGATCAGAGTATTTGGTATGACACTCGGGTTCTTTCTGAAAATCAGTCCAATGTATTAATGATCAGATTTACGTTTCTATTTCTAACAGTCTTGCTTTCAACCCTTCTGCAGCTACCTCCTACTTCATGGGTTTCAGACAGCTTGACTGAGCCAAATAAAATGCTTATTCTAAAACTTAGTTATTGTCTGCTGAAAGCAAATGCCATTCAAAACAAAAGGACATCTTTCATTACTTTTAAAATTACCACGGATGACTTAACATGAGTCATCATCAGATTTCCAACGATCCAATTTATTTCCCAGTTGGGATTTCTGCTTCAGACTAGCCAACGTGACAGGATCTTGCACAGTCTTGCTAAAGAACAAGGACTGTACAGGGGTCACAGGAAGAGCAAAAGCTTGTCATATATTTTGAGGTTGTAATTAAGACTGCTGCTACATGAGACTCACTGCTGTACAATTAATTAAAAACACTCCAAATCACTACGCTAAGCAATGTATTTATTTATTTTTAGACACTTTCGTGACTTTTTTTGAGTTTGGCTGTCACCTGCAACAGATCTCATTTGGAAATGTGCTCGGCCTCTGTCCTGCCTTCCTTTTTAGGTGATAAAACTGGTATCTGCTACCAACAGAAACCTGCATTTTTGAATTTTAAGGAAATGTCTCCAATGAAACTGATTTCTCTTGCCATTCCCATAAATTGCTGTGCAAGGGGAGAGCACATGAGCTCTTTAGGACGGCAAAAGAGAAGCTTTCAATTTGCTTGAGCATTAGAGTAGCCTACCCAGCAGTTTCCACACCGCCTAGGTGAAAACC
>NW_010401865.1:15452-30716 GCF_000710305.1 Buceros rhinoceros silvestris
ATACATGTATTTTTCCCCTAAGGGTTTTTAGGAAGACTTGCTATAGAGCTTTCCAACTCTTTTTAAAATTCTTGTTGTCACGTATTAGAAAGTTAGAAAGGCCCAGTCTTAACATAATTAAAAATAATTAATACTTTCAAAAAGAAGAGGGGTGAAGCTGTATTAAGATACTGGGATCAAAATGATCTTAAACAGCTACTGAAGGTGGCCTTAGAGTGGGAAGAAAAAGGCAATTCATGAGTACTGTAACATGGAAGGACCCGTAACATAACAACAAATGCAGAAATCAGCACAGAGATCAGTGACCCTGGAAGCAAAAACTATTTTCTTGAACGTTTTAAGATATTTATGCTTGGGAAATGTTTTCGTATATTCAATATATTTACCTTCTGCAAGGTAGCCACTCAAAGCAAATTAAAAGTTTATTTCCAGGCAGCTTAAAATACTACACTGTACAGACACAAAGCTTTTTGGCCCTCCCTCCCCCACTTTTTTTTCCCCGAACTAAAAGGACTCCACATGTTGAAGGACAGGGCTCCGTTTCACATTTTGGCAGATGAGCACTGCATGCACTAAAGATGTGAAAAGTTACATTGATGCTAACAGTCAAAAGGTGTTTCAGACTTCCAGCAGAAAATGCACACAGATCTATTCTTGCTCAAAGGGTGAGAACTGGCAGCTAATCACTTTAAAAAACCCACGAGTCCTCCAAAATTAATTACTAGCATATTTATATGCTATACTTCTCACATTCTTGTCTTGACAGGCAAAACTGTTCTAGGGGGAATATGAGTTTTACATTTCTGACTTCTGTGCAAAAAATACATTAATGGCTTTAAAATCAGTCTGGCTTCAAATAAAAGTATTAGTTGTCTGTCATTTTTACAGTTCATAAATGACTGAGCCTAATGCCAGATGAACTGTAGAGCACACAAGATCTGGATACTAAAAGCCTGTATATTTATCTTGCATCTAGAACCAAGGTGGACAGCAACACCCCAAACCACCCTGCCAAACCTAATATGCATTACTGCTTGCTATGGCATTTTGTTTATGAAAGAGCAGTACCATCTCCAAAACAATACTCTAATCTCCATGGTTCACCGACTGTGATATTTCACACAAACCCATCGGCTAGGCTGTAGACACTGAACTGCAAATACAAGCTTTCTTGATCCAATCCAATAGTAACAACCCATGGTACCCTGCATGAAATTTGAACTGAAGGCACCAGGCATCTGAAAATCCCATAACCGGATTCTGCAAGTCCCTTTCCTCTCTTTTTGAAATGGACAGCTGTTTCTGCACCTGCTTAATAACCTTAATCCTGCTCAAGAGATTTTTACTTTAGAGGCAGTGATATCTAAATTACATTGAATATTTATCCCAGTGCTTCTTCCTAAAGAAGGGCTCCTTCTACGCTCACAGGCTACCTTGAGTGGTGAAATTGAAGAGTGCAGGTTTCTCTCGCCCATTTGGTAACTTGACGTTTGGGTCCCGTAGTTCATCGAAGAAAGAGTGCGCACAGGCCTCCAGGGGAGTCAGGCGGGCAGTGGGGGTGTACTCCAACAGACGGCTACATAGCGCAATTGCTTCTGGTGGAGTGCGGGGCCGGAAGACCTGAAAAAAACCACACAAACAAGCAAGGAGAAATAGGTTGTCTGGGTATGTTTCTTTTCTTTGCTGACCAGAAGCAAGTCGGAGCAATTAAACCTCTCATTGCCCAACAAGCTGGAACAAACTTGTGGTTTGTGCTAATCAAAGTCCTCCAGTAAGCATGTGAAAATCCAGTTCCTGGGGTTGAGAAAGGGTTAATTGCAACGTCTTGCACTAGAGTGAAGGTGCAATGCCAGCAAGAGACTTCATGAGAGCGCACTCAAAAACAACTGTAAGAATGAAGGGGAAATTCATTCAAAAATCATGATAAACACACACAGGTGCTACCAGCCATGCATATGGGGTGGAGTGAAGGTGGGGAGGAGGGTTCAAATGAGCAGGATTCATTGAATGTAAAAATTGAATAAGGCCCCCGCTATGGTTTTGGGTTGGGGTTTTTTTTTCGGCCAGTGAATGAAGTTTTACTAACATGGACTTTTGCAGGCAGGCAGGTCAGATTGTTGCTATGGAGGCTGCCGTTCAACTTTGGAGAACAACAAGAAAAGCATGGGTGGGGTGCAGGAAATGTCTTGCTCTAATTTGCAAGTTACTCCTTCCGTGACCTTATTCTGGCAAGTCATTCCCCTAAGTTTACTGGGATAATTCCTGCACATTTGGTATTTGTAGGGACGGCTGAAAATTCCGTCAAGAGAACCAACTATTTTACTCCAACAGATTTTTTTTTTTACCTTGAGTGATTACAAAAAGGAGTTCTTCACTGCAGCTTTGTTTCAAAGCTCTAAGAACGGTTCTACCCACCACTAACCACACCGTCATCCTCCTTTCTCATTATATCAA
This sequence comes from Buceros rhinoceros silvestris, assembly GCF_000710305.1. Taxonomy (NCBI): domain Eukaryota; kingdom Metazoa; phylum Chordata; class Aves; order Bucerotiformes; family Bucerotidae; genus Buceros; species Buceros rhinoceros. The sequence goes on from NW_010401865.1 coordinate 17,907, forward strand.
AAGCAAAATATGAGTTAATCATGTACATGACCTGGATGGCCTCCTCAAGCCCTTGTCTCTTGCTATGTTGCAGGTGAAATGCAGGCTGGGGAAAAGGAAGTGGGGTGTGTGCGAGTGTTAAGTTCCAGTGCCAGCATTTTTGGTAAAAATTGAGCTAATCCAAAATGCTTTTGCACCAGTGAGGTGAACCCAAGCTGCACAGCACCAAGGGGCAAAACAGTAAGTGAATGACATGCTAATTAATCACAGATGAGTAACTCACACAGGCACTCCTTAAGTAGGTTTTAAACCAGACATATATGCTCTCTTGAATGAGAATCAAACACAAAAGAGAAGTTCTCAGGGGACTGAAATTTTATCCCCTTGGTGCCCAGCTGGCTCAGGTGCACCCGGGTTTGCTGCACTGTGTGCTGTTCTAACCTGTGTGGCAGGGAATCCTGACTCAGGGAGACAAAGAGCCGTATACAGAAACGGCAGAATTTATTTCTACTACTGGGTTATTGCAAAACAAATCAAAGAAGTTTTTGCATGAGGTCTATAATGACCAAAAAATGGGTTTAGCTTAACGCTGCTAGCTGATCACATATCGTGAATGTACGATCATGTGGAGGGGCAGCAGAAGCTGCTTTGTGCCAGCTGCCTGCAGAGCTTGGATTGTTAACCCCGGTGCACAATGGATACAAGAATCACTCCCAAGTCATGGCCTGTCCAGAACAAAATCTTAACACTGTCTCTGATAAAAAAAAAAGTTTGGTGTATTTTTATATACACCATGGTAAGTAGCACAAATGAGTTGGTCTTGAGGCAAATCCATAGAATGGAAGTCACTTGGTATTTAACATGAGGTAAAACTACTTAGGTCTCCCTCATGCACCTTTTGCATTGATGTTTTAACAGGCTTGATTTACCACAGCTTGAAACTGAAGTACTTCACTCTTAACTGTTTTTTTTTCCCCCCTCAGGACAGCTCACATATCAGTTGCTATACAGATTTTAAAAAGAAAAAAAATTTCCTTAAGACAACAAGCCCTTATCTTGAGCAAATTAGCAGGCACACAGTCACAAATCTGCCATCTGTAAAAGGAGTTCTTGTTTGTCCACTCTAAACTCATTTTCAAGTCAGTGAAACCCCAACGTCTGTTTCCTAAACCCTGCTGAGAACTGCTCAGCCTGCCTTTAGATCGGAAATTAGTCACTTTGGGTAGGCAGTTCCCAAAGTCTGCCCTAACTGCTTCAAACCAGGGAGGAGGGGGAAAAGGAAAGAAAAAAGCCTCACATGGCCTTCCCCCTACAACAAGTGGTGACCAATAACACATGAAACGAGTTACAGGTCTGTGCCCATCTCATCTCTATCAACTTGTGCTAAAACATTCACCTGGCTGCTGCCTCAAGGATGTGGTTTGAACTCAAATATTCCACTTCTAGCATATCTTCCCTTTTTTCAAGGCTAAGGCCTAGTAATTTGAAAAAATGTTTAAGTACATACCCGTACTCCTGAGGTGAAATGTCCTGTTCCTGACGAGTCCTAAAGATGATAATGCAGTGAAATAATCCAAACAGGGGGAGTCAATCCAAAAGAGAATAGTCCAGCAAGGAAAAATATAGCCAATATTATAAGAAATCCATGGTGTGGGGGACATAGAAAATGTTTATACAATTAGAAACTTTAAACATCAGTCTCCATAGCAGCAAGTCCAACTTCACCACAGTGTATGCCAAAAAATTGATTGTGCAATGGTGAGGCATAGTATAGAAACATTTCTATATTAAATTTATGTTCCAATGCCAGTGCATTTACTAAAAAAATAAAAAAAATTGAAATCAAAACTCTTAACTCGAACTAAAAGGGTAATTGAAATTCCCATCATAAAGAATTTAAGTCCTTGGTCCTGGATATAAGTATTCACAGACAATGGGGCCAGATTAGTTTGTCCCCAAAGGTGCATCCCAATTGTAAATCTGTCCCAAAAGACACAACGTAAACTTTTGGGTGGTTTTGGTTTTTTCCCAAAAAACCCGAACCCCTAGCAATTTATAATTTCTGCTGAAGAGAAAGTAAAAATTTGAGATCTGTACTTTGAATTTGGATGCTTTTAATTTGCATGAGCTATGAGTGCCTCAGGCCGCCGCGGATTATTGTCCATATTGGATTGACTTCCCCCGCCACTGGATTTTGTTTGCTGGCATTCTCTCTTTAGGATTCTTCAGGAACTGGACGTACACCTCAGGAGTGCGGGTATGGACTGATTTTCTCTCTATTGTGGGTTTATTCCCCCTCATACCCGTCGCACCCACTACCTAAGAAATTTTTTTCCCCCCCTCAATTTGTCCCCTCCCACCTCCCTTCTAAAATAACACCCTAAGAAATAAAAAGCAAAAACCCCTGATCTTTTAGCTCTTCCCATTCAACACTGTTCCACCTGGAAAGCTGCCCAATTCACCCACCAAGAACTACAGGAGTGGCTGCCACCCGCGGCAATGGGCACACCAGCACTTCCATGCCACAGGACGCCAACCCCAAGGCAATATCGGGCTGGTGCTCTGTGGTGGGAAGGGGTGGGGGGACGGACAGACAGACAGTGGGATCTGTGAGCCGTGAAGCCTCTCGCGCGTATGGCTCAGCAGGAGTTTAAGGTCTCTGTAGTTCTCAGTGAGGGAATCGATTTAGTAAATAATCCGCGGATTACTTTTAGTCTGCGGACTAAAATTTAGTGCACGGACTAAAATCCGGCCCATCAGAACAAAGCCTGTCTCGGTCTAAAATACATCTGGGTGAAAGCAAAAGAAAAAAAAATTAAAAAAGAAAAAAGGAGAAAGGAAAAAAAAGGAAAAAAGCTAAATGCACAAAGTAAAGTGTTTGGGCAGACTAACATTTAGTATGCAGACTAAATACGGCCGGGCAAAAGGCACAGCAAGTCCACAAACAAAAAACAAAAATAAAACACTGACAGGAACTTTTAAAGCAATCAAATACTACCCCACCGGCGCAGCAATTCATTTTTCTAAAATGAAACAAGACCTTGTGTAAGGCTATTTGTCCACAGGAGGGACCGAAGGCTCAAGTTTTCATTTTAAAAAATGAACCTGTTTTGGAGATAAACAAATGCAAAAAAAGTCTTTACATACAATATTCTTCAATGAAAATTTGCACTTGCATAACTCAAAACCTCTTGTTTCTGAAAAGCAAATGAACTTCAGGCTGAGACCCAGGTAGCTGGTTTTTTAGTTTGGTTGGGTTTTTTTTTTTGGATGAGTTACAAAAATCTCTGAATGACCATGTCAAATGGAAATGCCAACTCATCCAAAGCCACAGCTTTTGGTGCTTTTGTTTGTGTTTTGGGTGGTTTTTTGCCTTTTTTTGTTTGTTTTGTTGGTTTTTTTTTTTAACCCCCTTTAGATCCCAATAAATCTATACCTCACCAAAAAGCTGAGGGACCAGTGCAAGTTCTTTTTTTGTTCAGGCATGCTAGTGATGCTTAAGTACTGACAGACTGTAATGCTAGATCAGATACACTCCCCTCTCTCTTTTCCGAGTTACGCTGCTATCAGTGTGATTTTTTCTATGTTACTTCCCCTTCATTTTTCTGGAATTACCACTTTCTTCAACATTTCAAAAATGTTGCAAGGCTTAAATGCCCCTGGTGCACGCAGCTCTCATCCTCAAGATGAAGTCTTTGTGCACTAGCAAAGCGGTCACATTTCATCTTACTAATTTGAAAGAGTTCCTAGTAGCGTAGCGGAATTCATGCCCCTTCTGAAATTTTTTTTTTTGCACACATGGAAAGACGAAAGAAGGATGGAAAACAGGATTCTCCATTTCATTCACATCAGCATTCAGCTCTCAAATAAAATCACATGGGGCAAGAGCTAAGTTATTGTTTAATAGAATGGTTGCTCTGGCTTCCAGTTCATTGACATTCTTCAAACAGACTTCCCATGCACAACACAGAGCTCTGTCATCTTGGTCTAATTAAGCCCCAAAGCCAAAGCTTCACAACGTTACACCAAGGTGCTCTTCTAGCCAGCGTGTATTAAAAGACATGACTTCATGCCATCAACCACTGTGTGTTTTGCATGCAGATTGTGAAGCCTGCTTGCATGCTGTGCTCCCTAAGAGAGCAGAGGCTTATGAAAACGACATCTGTTGCTAACGCATCAAGTTTGTGACACCACAGTTGAAAATTTCCTCGCCAGCTTCAGACTCACACACTTTGCCAAGAACCACCCACACCACCAATTCAGGCTGACAGCCTGTGCACATCTCCTTTCAGTTTGTAAGCACATTTTTGATGGCACACGAACATTAGGTAAGAGAGAAAGCTCCTCCCTTTAACCCAAAGCTTGCACTGTTTACAAGCAAAGTCATCAGATGTGGGACACAACCCTCAAATCAACTTTAAAAGAAACGCAATCACACAATATGATTACCACGACTTTACAACATGAAGCAGTATTTTGATTGTGCAAGTTTAACATAGTAAGCCTCATGATAAACACGACATGTTCATAAACACAAAAGGAGAGGGAAAAGACACACGCAATGTATATGTACTGAGCTCTACCTTTCACAAAGAAACACAAAACTGTGGCTAAAGCTTTACCCTTGGGATCAGTTTTGTTCCAAGGGCTTTAGAATTTCAGGACAGAATATCTGAAGTCTACCATTTGGCTATTTTGAAGTGCATAAAACATGCAATACAAATGAAGGCTAAAAAAGTCCATGTAAGAGACACCAGTGTTAGGAGTTATTTCAAAATATATGTGCCCCCCAACTCCCTTCTCTGATTAAATTGTCCTAGATTTTTTTCTAAAAAGCAGCTAAGAATTAGTAAATGCCTTATTAGTCAAGAAACCCCACCAGACAGCACATACACCGGGGAAAATGAAGAAAAGGCAGAAGGGTTAAGTGGCTTACAAATGAGCCAACACAGAACTGGGAACAGGACCAGGAACCTGTCTCCAAAGCTGCTACTTCTTGAGACCACACACTTGTTTACTGGGCTCCTTCCATTGAAGACCCAGCAGAGACAGAACGAGCTAGCATTTATTACCCAGTGCATGTGCTCTGCTTCTATCAAGCGCTAAAGGAAAGCAACAAAGCTGAGCAGAACAGAACAGTTCTTCTCACAGAAAATCCTCAAAAATATACCTCTGCAAATGCTCAGCCTCAACGGGACAGACACTATGAACAGCCTAGACAAACGTGTTGCAATGGGATGGCTAAACAGATGGCGCATTGCAGAAGACATGTTAAACTTAGCATTTGCTTTTTGTAGCTGCACTGATGCAAATCATGGTTAATGTTATATTAGTACTCACTCATTTATTGTTAAGCAGTACTTTTTTACTGCATACAAATTGGGCAGAGGCAGGGCAATTTAGTAATTTACCACCCAAACCTGGCTTCTTTCCTCAAGCATTAAATGGAGGTAAGAGATTTACACTGTCAAAAATCATTGCTCCTACAAAAGGAGCTGGGAAACACTAACTTGCCAGGAAAATATGGTGGTTTTTTTAAGTTAGTCTCCATCAGAGCTGTTTTCTCTCTTTGCTTGTAGAGTCATTACATACCAAGCGAAGAACAGAACTATACTCTTCAGAAGTCAGGGTATGGTTTCACAACAGGTACAAATCACCTGCAGTTCATGCTGAAAAAGATCATTCTGCCATTCTCCTGGCCATGCAGATCTGCCCTGTTCCCTTGTCCTAACAGTTGCAGTTGGGGCTGAGTGGTCAGCCAGATAAGAAAGGTGATCCAAATCCTGCCCGTTCATGTTACTCAAGATTTTTGCTACTACACAAACAATAATGCAGAAAGGAGGCACCAGGAAGCAGATGAAGAAACATCTCGTGTCCAGTGTACCTGCATAGTTCAGACTCCAGTCTCAGAAGAGTTTTCATATTCAGCTTTAATTCAAATACAAGTCCACTTGTAAAATTTCTGACAAAATTATTTTCACTTTCTTTTGTCAGGAGTTATAATTAGACGTGACAAAACAAGCTGTCTATTTATTCATTTTACTGTTTGGTATTCTTCCTCGAATCCACAGTATGAGCAGTCACTTTGGATGCATGACAAGCAAAACAATCTGCTTAAAACCCAGACAAGAACCAGGAGAACAGGAGTAGGACAGGATGAAGACATGAAACTGATTCTGGAGAGTGGAAAAAACATGCTCATGAGAGAGGGCAGACTTTTTATGTCCCAGAGTGTCAGGAAGGCAACAAGACTGCTTGCTACAAGCACAGAAAAACTCAACATTCAAGGTAAAGCACGGTAAAGTGTATACAAAGAACACACACACAGAGGATACTCAGACTAAAATATTTCCCAAGTGTTAGAATATTAGCAGAAATTATTTCATAATACTGGCAGAAACACAGTTCCTAAAATCAAGATCCAAAGCTATTCTATAATAAAACCAACTGTGCTTCTGCACAACCTCAGCTGCAGCCAAGAGTGGCCAATTCTTTGAAAAAGCGACAGAAGGGATGAGCTAGAGCCTGAAGACACTGTTTTCCTCTGCTATAATAGTAAGTTGGCTAGAAGACACAGACAGAAAAGCACTCTGAACAGTGTGAGTAACAGGAAGGGGAAAAAAAAAAGCACTTATGAAGTTGAGACAGACCCTACCCTAATCAGCAGGAACTTTACTATGATGGCCAAGTACTGCTGAGAGAAGTCCTTGTATATTCATCCACAAGATTGCAGTGCAGAAGGGCAGAGATGCTCAAAACCAACCTAGACATGACAATTCTTTTCTCTCTCTCTTCCACTGTTAAATGAATGAGTCCTGCCTTTTTCCATCTCGACACTGCCTTGGAAATTACAATTCAGCTGGCTATAGATTTGGGAATGAAGTCATTCTTTTCGAGTACACTCAAACCTACCTCAACAACTGTGTATTTAAAAAGCACTTGCATGTGTGAACAATCTTGCAAGTATCTTCAGAGCAGGAGAAATAAAAGCCACTAAACTACAGCACACTGCAGAGACGCACTGTCCACTTTGAAGAGCTGCCTGCAGTAGAAACTGCTTCCACTTCTAATACAATGGAGGTGAGGCACAGGTTATGATGACTAAATAAAACAGCCTTTGCTGACATAACCTGTTGTGTTGTTCTGCTATCATGAATCATGGGCACGCTTGTAGCTCCGTAGATAAGTCAGTTTATTATACTGCCATTACTATCAAACATATGGAAGTATCCTTGGGTGGGGGAAAAATCCAAACGAGTCATCTCCTTCATGCAGAAGAGGCCTTAACTACATAATTATACTACACTTACTACACTCTTACTCAAATAAGATCCTTTACTAGCTGGATGCAAGGAGAAAGGCAGGCTGTCACAGATGGAATTTCCTTCATATTTCTGGAAGTAATTACAGCACTGTCTTTGTTTTTCATAACCCAAAGGACTTGAGATCTGAAGGTAGCATTTGAGTAATGCTCAGATAAAGGTCATCTGTAATGGGGCCATGGTAAGCAACGCCTATCTAACATGAGCTTATGAAGCATGTGTTTAGATCTTTCATCAGCCACCTCACTGTGCCTAGCCCCCTCCAAAAGGACCAAAAGCTTCAGAGAAAGCTAATTGCCAAAGCTGAACTTCAACAGCCCTGTGATGTATAACCCTGCACTCAAGCTCAGATTTTCTTCTTGGCTTTCTAGTCACACAGTTATAAAGCATAGATGAAGCTTAGTTAGAAGACGATAAATAAGTACAAAGATTAGTAGCAGAGATTACACTCCACTTCCAAGAAAAAAGAAGGCTCAAGGAGTTGAGGTGGCTGAAAGACAGAGAAGGAAAGTTTTGGCCTAGTAAAAACAACAGCAGTAAAGTCTCCAAAAACGGCAGTAAGTTATTTGTTGAGCTGATACAGTTGGAAAAAACCGCACAGGTTTTCTGACCCAAGATAAACCTGAAGACATGACTGTGTGTCTAAAAGCCTACCCAGATTTTTTTCTGATTGTATCAGTAAGTTAAAAGGTATTCCCACCCCTGCAAAACCGTGCTTCTCTTATAACTTAATGCTACTTCTCACAGACAAAGGCAGACAAGTGATAGGATGCACCTCCATGAATACGAAATGTTCTACACTAACTGAAAACATAGAAGTCTGGATGAAAAGAACAGCTATGTTACTAAATTAAACACTCCGATATTCTGAAGAAGAACCGCCCCAAAAGATCCAAAATGTCCCCTCATTTTGGGACTGGGGTGCCAGAAGAGAAGTCCTGTTTTGGAAGAACTGTTTGAAAGATTCCTGGAAAGGTCAGATTCTCTTTTCTTTCGCTAGCCAGGGACACAGTGAACTCCCACCATCATCTGCATCATGCACGTAACTGGTATAAAAAACATGCACATGCTTGAACAACACAGAACTATATTGGAGAGAAAAGAGCCTTTGTATGTTTTATGAGAGATTCCAGCTTGTAAAATTACAAAAGTACTTCAATCTCAAATTATCAGATTGAAAAAACAGTCCAAGAAGAGCCTGTGCTGTAAACTTGCATTATTCCTGCAGCATAGAAAAGTGGTTTTCAGAGTGCTAGCTTGACTTCTCGTCTATGAAGACACTTGTTAATCTGAGATCTCTTTCTTCATACTACTACATCACATTGAATATCAATACTGTATTTGGATGATACCAATCCATTTCTGCTGAAAAGTCCAGGAAACACCTATGAAGGTAGACTTTAACTTTCCATAAAACTTGTGCTCAAAATTCCAGTTTAAGCCTGAAACTGAATCAATCTGAGAAACAATATTCCTTCATGGACTCGTTCTTATTCAGTCTCAAAAAATTTCTCCAGTTCTTTAAAAAACCTAGAACCTATCTCACTCTTGCTCTTGCTAGAGCAACGGCCACCATTCTTCTTCACCTAGTAGGTAACAGCATGTGTAGCAGATGACACCACCCCTGTGACACTGATTATAAATAAATAACATTATCTATGCCTGGTAGAAATACCTCAAGTGCAGACCAGAACCAGGTACATCTGACAGAAGTCCTCACCGCAGAACTTCAGATGCAACCTAGTAGGTACCATAGATCCCAAAGAAAAATCTTAATTGCTACTTAAACACACTTTTGCAGACCAAGTTACCTGAAAACAAGAGTGAACCATGGACCTTACTTTTGTGTAATTATTGGCCTAGATACAACCAGTTCCAAACTGCATAGATGAGGTTAAACAGCTAGACAGTAGCTAAACACGCACCTTGACCGTGCATCTCCACTGCATGTAGGACCTACAAACCCCTCAATTTTGAAAAATATCCATGTTGCTTAAACCATCACAAAACAACAAGGAGAATGCCCTTTTGTCAAAAAGCTTACAGTAGGGAGCAACTATATTCTCAGTAATTCTCTCTCAAACATGCTGAAAGTCAGCTGCCTGGAAGTTCTTCCACACAAATAAAATGCCTTTAACTTCTGTCTGCTGATCCCTCTGATCATAACTAGTCCACAAAAATAACAACCTTCTAACTACAGTAATCTTCAGTAATTGTTCAGATTAGATGGCAAAGGTTTGTACTTTTGAGGATGAAACTTAAAAGTTCAAGTCCTGCTGGCAACTACCTGTAGCACTCTAGTTATATACACAGTTATAACAAAAAGCTGAACCAACTGCTTTCAAACTTTCACTTCTTCATTCACTCCTTTTCTGTTCATTAGACAGCCAGAGCTCAGAAGGGTTTTTTCTCCCACACTTTTCAATTCTAAGATACAGAAGCTCCAAGAGGATGCACACGCCCACTGCCATGCCATGAGAACCAACACAGCTAGGTAAGGAGGACCAATTCTACATGATACTACCACTCAAATCTGTCACAGCTCAACCTGCAATGTGTTGAAGGGAAAAAACCTTTAGAGGTAATACACTGAAAAAATGACCATCATTACCAACACCATACTGGCTGTTAATTTAGTATGTGTATAATAAAAAAAGAACACATCTCATAAATGAATTATCCTGTAACCCAACTGGAATAAGCTGTTTTAAATGCTATTCTACACCCAGTCGATGTCAGGAAGAGTTGTGTGCAGACTGACTCCAGAACGAGAAGCTACGCTGCAAGTGCAGCTCTCCAAAACTAACTGTGCTCTAACGGAGCATGCAGATTTGATCTTCTGGCAAGCTCCTCTCAGTTCTTTGTAACTGACTCAAGTTTCACTTGTGATCCTTTACAACAACCAAAAAACCTTTAATATAAATAGAAGGAAGTATCAGTTGTTTCCTGAAGCTTCCATTTGCCTAAAGGTCTCTGTTACAGTCTTACAGACCATCTAATGCACACACATGATTTGCAAGACTATTCAGGCACAAGATGAGTTGCATAGCTAGCTTCCATGCATAACTCTGTGTCCTACAGCACACGCCTGCACTGCTACTGCATTGCATTTTAACTTATTCCCCTCCAATCCAAACACATTCAACCGCAGGAATTCAGATGTGACCCTAACATTTAGTGTTATAAGGCTTATAGACTTACTTTTATGACTTTTACCAAGATGCCATTTAAGACTGACAAGACCACTCTCGGGGATTTCATTTGCCCTAATTTTTTACACTGTTAACAAAGTATTAAAAATCCTCACTAGATTTACTGACCTCTCATACTGTTATAAATCACTTAACACACAGAAATGAAACACTGATAAGGAAATGCAAACCAGGGATTAGTAGGCAAAAGAAGAATTAAAGGGGTACATAATTCACTGGAGAATCTATCACAAACACAGTGGCTCACAGTACCTGGCCTGGCATGTACTTCCCAGGTACAAGGCCTGCTATCAATCACCTCTAATTACTCTATCCAGAGTTTCTAGATAGTTTCATCACCGAGTATTTGGTCCAAAAGTTGGACCTGGATTCAGGTGCTCAGCTAGGAATGCAACCCTTGCAGACATATACACTACTTTCTTAGCAGAAGGAAATTTGAGCCATTTAAGATACAATGAGAATATACCATGACTGTTATCAGACATTTCTCAAGCAGAAAAAGTAAACGGTAACTACCTAGGCTTCAGTTGCTTAAGACTCAATATTTAACTTATTCCACACCCAAGAGGCTAATTACATTATTAATCGTTACCCTGTCCCAAGACAAATATTCATCATTCCTTAGTATGTGCAGGACAGTTTAATTGTGTGGCAATGCATTTATTTCAGGCCTAGCAGTTCCCTCCGATCATAGAGGTTATAGTATTGTCTGTATGCACTACAAAAGTATCTCCTTGTGAAAGTTGGATAACCAGATGTCTTAAGAAGTAACTCCAAGAAAAAACAACCCCTCCAAGAGCACACTATAGGGTTACAAATACGATACCATCTATGAGAGAACCAGTTAAGAAAATGACTGTGAGCCCTCATCACGTTATGTTACAGCACTACAAGACTGTCGCATGTATCACTGGAACACTTTCCCATTTGTAGGTGTGTTTTGTACATATCAATTCATAGCACTACAGGATTTAAATATATTGCAATCTGCTATACACACATACCATTGTTAAAAAAACACCCCAAAACATCTGTAGATAACGTCAAACCCCCACACACAAACAGATACTACAATGCACTGCTTCAATGCCATCTTCTCCTTATCTACATCAAAAGTTATCAGGTCCCACCTTAAAGGCATCCTGTTTGGAATGAAAGCCAGCAAAGCCACTGAACAAACTGAACTCCTGGAATTTTATACTTTCAGCCCACATGTCTTTACTATGCAGTTCATATAGACTCACCTTAGTCCATGGATGTGCCTTAATCTGAGGGAATTTGAATTCAGTATAGTTTGGGTTCATTTCTCTAATTTGCTCCCTTGTAGGCGTTCCCAAAACCTAGAAAGGAGAGAGGAACAAAAAGAAAAGTTGTTTAGATATGCTTCATGTTCATATGGCAGTGAAGAACACAGTACAACCCACCACATACTGAGACAACTGGAGTCAATCTGTGTCACTAGCAAGTTAATATAGCATTGAGAACAAAACCAGTAAAACTTCTGCAGGACTGTTTAAGTTGGAAGGGATGTGCCTCTATCTCCTGGAAGCTTCTGATTCAACCCCCCTGCCAGCGCAGGGACAGCTGAAGCAGGTTGCCCAAAACCAGGTCCAGTTAGGTTTTCAGCATCTGCACAGAAGGAGACTTCACAATCTCCCTGGGCAACCTGCTCCAGTCTTTTATCACTCTCACAGTAAAAAAACCAAAACAAAACAAACCTCAAAAAAACCAGACACCCCCCCCCAAAACAAACAGACAAAACATTTTCTTGCATTCAAATGAAGTTTCATGTGGTTTACTTTGTGATGCTGTCCCTTGTCCAGTCAGTGGGCACCACAGAGAAAAGCCTGGCTGTTTAGTCTTCATTCTCTCTCACCAGGTGTTTATACATATTGATGAAATCCCCAAGCCTTCTCTGCTTGAGGCTGTAGAGTCTCAGCTCTTGCAATCTCTCCTCATATAACAGACTCTCCAGTCCCTTAATCATCTTTGCCACCCTTGCTCCAACTTCAGCATTCTCTTGCTGGCAATTCAGTTTGTGGTCCAAGCCCAGTGTCAAAAATTTAATTATCTTCTACATTTTTTTCATAAAATTCAAGCACCTTTATCAAACTTGGTGATAATTCAATGGGAAGAGAGTTCACTCTAATTAAACTGTTATAAAATAGTACTGCCAGACATATTCAGGGACTCCAATTCACTGCATATGGCTGATTAAGGATCAAATCTGTAGCAGAGACTGCGTTTTACAACTCATGAACAGCAGCTCTCTGACAAGCTTAAAAGACTAGCCAGTT
>NW_010401865.1:30814-41464 GCF_000710305.1 Buceros rhinoceros silvestris
TGCTGAGGAGCCAGACAGGTCCCCCCCCGCACCTCGTCCTGAGCAGTGTGGGTTTTGGTGGTGGTTCCCCACCCTAATATTTCAACATGGAAAATAAACTATGTTTAAACCTAACCTGTAAGCATCTAAAATGCATACTACCCACAGTTTACATATTTGTATTTCTCATTCCCAGAATCTGTACAATGTTATTTATACATGCAAATTAGTAGTTGCATAAGAAATAACCACACATCTCTTTGTAGGACTGGATACATTTTGAAAGGCTGTTGGCTATCCTTTCAGGGAATAAGCTGGACCACAGAGTGTTAATGCATTCTGTTCAGATAGCACCAAGTGTAAAAGAGCCATTGCCTTCTACCTATATGAAAAAAATGCACTTTCAAGGAATCCCACTCTTTTCTGGCTGCACCCCACTTCAGGGAATCCTTTTGATCTGCAGAAAGACACGGAGAGAGCAGAAGAGTTGCTCCTCTATGCTCAGCTCAGTCAGCTTCATCTTCCCATAGCCATGCTACTCTCCAAATCTCTCCCCAACGTTATCACCTCATCTCATGGAACTGCACTGTCACCATCAGGAAACAATACCTATAACATGACATTAGCACTCTACTGCTTGACAAAGATCTACTTGGTTACATATTCCAGTATCCATGAATATGTTCATTCTGTTAGCAGAGTGGAAATTGCAGAAATGCCCTTTGAAGAGTCAGGTAAAGGGGTAAAAGATCAAGTTAATTGCTGTTTAATTAATTTATGCAACAGATAAACTATCATAAGGTATCATGACAGGAACTTGGTATCTCTCTATTATTTAAAATGTGAGATGTACAACATAACCCAAAATACCTACCCACAAAGCAAGCTTTTAAACAGCAGCAGCAGAAGAAATAAACCCTGCAACTTGTTCAGACAGTTGCTTCTTGGATATCAGATTTAACTGAGAAGTTGAACAAAATGAACGATCACCTAAGTCCTACCTTCCCATCGTTAACCAGGACCGATATCGCACCTAGTCTAAAAGCTGAGGATTACCTTCAGAACTGACAGAAGATTTTTTTGTGCATGTCTGAAAACACCTGTTTTGCTCAGATGGTAGAAGAGGGGGTATCTGCAGGATTCTGTACATTTTGCTCAACTTTCAAAGGTAAAGAGAGCTGACAGAAAAAAACATGCCCTTTCCCTGCTGGTTTTCTGTCTGACTACTCCCAAACCACCAGCCACTTAGGTGCCAGCCCTGCCACGATGGCACTGCTCTCCAAGCTTTCCAGTTCTAAAAGATTAGGGGATTTCACAGCTGCAAATATTATTTTCATCCTCATTCAGGATAAAAGCTATTTTCAAAACCTTGAAAGTTGTATTGATTAACTTCCTGAAAAATTATGGATAACTCGTATTGCTCTCCTGCAATTTCTAAAGGTCTTCAGGCCTCCCTAATATAAACAGGGCTACTTTTTAAAGGCATGTTTACCTTCTTTACCCTCTTCCTCCTCCTCAAAAAAATCCTTTAATAGCTTCCTAAGATGAGGCAAAGAGTAGATTTTTTTTTTTAAATATATATAGCAAAAATTCAGCAAACTGGCTCAGTTGCCAAGGCTGCTCAGAACAGGAGCCTACGCAGTGCAAGTATCTTTATTTAAAGACTGCCTATAGCATCAGAGAGAATTCAGATTAGACAGGCAAAGGCAATTTCATGGAAGGACCCACGGATAACATCTATTCATACATTTCACTAAAAACACAGCTGTAACTCCAGATGATGGGAGGGAACAACTCCTAAGTTCAAGCACAGGCATCTAAGCAACAGCGCTTAAGGTCTCATGAATGCTTAAGAAGGTACTGAAGAGGAATCACGTTAACTGAAAGGCAGGATCATCTGACCTTTCAGTTACATAGCAACCTCTGATACACAAAATAATTGTACACAAGGTAAGGCGACATATTAGTCAGTCTCTTTACTTTGTTTTCTCTTGACTGTGAAGTCATATTATGTTTTCAATTTGTACTGAAGGCAGATTAAAGAAAAAACATAAAAAAACCAACCCCAAAACAACCACCAAAAAAACAAAGAAGAAAGTAGATAGGAAAAAGAATGGAAGATTTAAAGACTGCATCAAATTCAAATTACAATCCAGAAGCAAAGTGTGGGATGAATAAAGTGATAAGTGATAAAATTGTATTCACTATCTGGAAGATCTGGAAGTATTTAACGAATCTGGAAGAGGGCCTGTAGCAGACCTCTTCCCACCCCTTAACACAACAACACTGTTTGCTATGTGATTTTGAAATCGTACCTCACTGACTCAGTATATTAGGAATACCTTCAAGCATCCTCAGTGAGTAACAGCAATCATTTAAGCTGTTGCAGAAATTGGGCAAATCTCTTCTTTTAAAAGAAGTCATGTATGTGACTACTCTTTCTGTTTGAAATGCAAAGGAGAAGCATAAATTAGCTAGCACATTTTTGGCAGAACTACTCCATGAAACAGCTGTTCTTGCCATACCGACTCTGAAAATACTATGGAGCAGGTGTTCCTTAGAGAGAATGGCTGAATCACAGAACAGCTGAGGTTGGAAGGAACCTCTGGAGGTCCTCTGGTTCAATCTCCCCGAGAAAAGAGCACCAGCAAGAGTTGGCTGTCCAAGACTACGACCAGATGACTTCTGAGTATCTCCAAAGATGAAGACTCCACAACCTCTCTGGCCGACGTTCCAGTGTTTGACCACTCTCTCAGTAACAAACGTTCACTTGTGTTCAGATTGAATCTCATTAATTTGTGCTCACTGCCTCTTGTCCCATCATGGGATGCCAAAGAAAAGAGCCTGGCTCACTTCTCTTTGCATCCTCCCTTCAGACATTTCGATACACTGGTAAGATCTCCCTGATCTTGCAAAGGTCAAAGAGCTTCTAAGAAATACAAGATCCAATACTGAATTATTTATGTTCATGCAGATTGATTCATACTATTCTACTTCAGGACAGTCTTACGAAAGGTGACAATCATGAAAAAAAGTTGTGGGGTTTTTTTTATTGGACACTAAAAAAGGAGAACCAAACCAGAGTTAAGTACAGAATAATAAAAATGTAGTTGTCTGATGGAATCAGCTGTATCTGGAATGAAGACTAAGCTTTTGAATGAATGAAGGGGGTCTACATGAGACTACAAAGGATTCCTGCAGGTCAGCTAGTCTTGCTCTTTACTCCCAATTGTCATAATGATCTCTTAAACAAGGAAACATTATCTACCAAGATTAACTAAGGAAAACACTTGCTGAGAAGACAGACACTGCTCTGATTCTCTTCGGACAAAAACTGAACACATCAGATTTTGCAAGTATTTTCTGCAAAATTTCCCCCTGACATTCACCCATAATAGGTAAAACTCCCCAAATAACTTTTATTCCAGGGACAGGATTTCGAAAGGTAGGGTAATATTATGTATCTCAAGCAACTCAAGAAAAACTACAGGCTCCCAATAATGTCATCCTTACCAAACAGGGGAGCTTTACGAACCCGGAACAAGCCCCAACTTTGATTACAGATAGCATAAGTATCTTAATTTTATGTTCTTGCAATTGAATTTTCATAGAAGACGGATGATATTAAGCTCCAAAAGACACCTTAGTTACACTCCAGTACTGAAGACAGCTGCTGTCTGTGCTTGGCTTCACTGTGCAAAACCGCGCTGAGTTATTTATGACCAAACTCACACCGTTGCAACACCAGAGGAAGAAACTGCAAGGTCTTAACAAACCCCAGTGGGAAAAAAGGCCCCTTCTGACAACCATCGGTACTGCTCAACTTTTGCCAAAATGCAAAGATCAGCTAAAAGCATAGAGACACCAAAGGTTCAGAAGCTCTGGAACTGAACTAGAGAATGTGGTTATTTAAAGCAGAAACCCCTAGAAAGCCACAGTTACAATGTTATAGTGATCTTCCCTGGGAAAACCATGCAAATTTTACAAAATGTGCTGTAGAAAGTCTGGTGTGTATGACTTACCAGATGGCATAATTAATACTTCTGCAAACATGTCTGCACCTCTTCACAAAGTTGTGAGAGGTGTGCCAAATAGTTACTGAAAAAGACATCAAGCAGTAAACACATGGGTCGGCTTTGAAATAATAGTCCAAGAGGTCTGTGGTAGAAAATAAACTTACCATTTTATATACACTTTATTTCAAAAACACTTTCGTCAAAATGAAATCCAACTAAATATAGAGATTTCTTAAATTCGCAAACAGAAGAGCAGTTATGCATCAGGAATAGGAAGAAATCTATTGTCACCACTGACATGAATATAATTGCTCGTCAACTTTTTTTTTTAAACACTGCCTGCAAGTACTGGAAGTGACAAATTATGTGAGGCACAGGTACAGCCAAGTTGTGATGTGGGGGGACATCAGAAGAAAAAAATGCCTTAGGGGTGAGGGGAGAGGACCCATGTAAAAGCCCATGTCAGATCCAGGCAGGTCCTCATCTCAGGACCAGATCCAATAAAGTGAAACGTGCTATCCTACTGCTTATTTTCCCAGAAGAGATAGCTCCTCTCTCCCCATTAACTATCGCAATTGAATTTACTTTATTTCAAAAATCTGAGCCCAAAATAGTACCTTGACATTTGAGCATGAGCCATGTATTATAATTGCAGTCTATACTTGGCATTCAGCTCACTAAAACTGTCAGAGACCAAAAAATTACACATGGATAGGATTCCTGATACTATTAACCTTATCTGAATACATTTTTTCCCCTTGCCCCCAGAACTATGGAAAGAAGATTTTATTATTTCTTTTAAATTACCATGAACTGCCAGTTTTGGTGGAAGGAATAATTGCACAGTCCAATAGGAAGCAAAAAACCCAAATAAATAAATAAAAACACTCCCACACCCCTTTCCTGCAGTTTTCACAAGATGCATCTCGTACTCTAGATTGCAGCATACAGAAAAAAAAAAAACATTTCTGGTAAAGACAACACAAAACAGATTGGCAGATGCTGTCTTCCCTGTGCCCCAGGGCTGCTCAGACAATAACTGCTGTCTCATTCTTCTGACAAAGATGACTTGCCCTAAACCGCCCACTTTTGAGGGGAGTTGGGAGAAGGTATTAAACAAAACCTTTCAGAAGAGAATAATCGTAGAAACAAAGCCATTATGTTTCCAAGATTTACTTTTTGTAAGGGGAATAAGGAGTAACCACCGTTTACAGGAACTGTGGTTGAAGATGTTTTTCAGTTTGGGGGGGATATCTCAGCCAGTTTTCCCTTGATGGTTTTGGAGTGCTGTAGAGCTGGGTGGGCCAGAAATGCCCCCAACCTCCCATGCTTTTGCAGGGGGCATGGCAGTCCTGCAGACACCACTGCTGCACTGCAAGCTGTGTACACGAGGTCAGAAATTTATGGAGTCTGCCCTAACTGCTTCTCAAAAAAATCCTTCTGGAGGTCTAAGAGCTCCTTCTTTGTATTCGGCGGTATCCCACTTGCACAGTGGCAACTGCAACCCTTCTAGTCTGCTGGAAGGAGGGATTTCATCCTTCCATCAAGGACAAGACTGTATGACTGCTTTGAGGTGCAGCATTTACTTGTACATAATTCCTTTACATGACCGCTGATGAAACCCACACTGCCACTGTGCCTGCTTCAGAAACTGAGCACGTTTCTGAAGCAGATGCGATTCAAAAGGCAGCAGGGATATGAATTTTCATGAATATATCAGGTTACCTGTGTGAAATATTCCCAGCAACGGGATAACCTAACATTTGGAATAGCTAGCAAGACCTAACATAAGAAGGAAGAATCACCACTCAAGATCAAACTTTGGAGAAAGCACAGTACATGATTTCTCTCCTGTAACAGTGTAAGTATTCAAGAAGAATGTACTTGTTATTGTTAAATTATTTCTTTAGATGGAGCTCCAAGACATTGGCATTTCCCAATATCGAATATCATTTTGTCAAGAGTAAGCGGTCAAAGATATTTCTCTCCCAGCCAGATTGAGAACATCTGGAAAGACAGTCTTCAAAGAAATATGAAAAAGAGAAAGAAAAGCTAAAGGAAGAAGGGGATTGTCTTTTGATTAACATGAATATGATGCTGTGGTTCTAGAGTTTTTCAGAGCAGTTTGCAAATATGCCATAAGCCTGGAGAAACTCCTGATGCAACTGATGGAGAAGCTCTTGCAAGCTGCTTGAAATGAAACTACGTGAAGACTGCTGAAAGTGAATCAAAATCCAACTGATGCAGCAAGGGACTGAGGATGTTGGGCATGCAGCCTGTGGGAAGAACAAGCTGTGCCGACTGCCATATCACAGAAATTCTATCTTCATGAACACAGCTACCAATGGGACGTCAATCAAGAACTGCATGAAAAGGAAGGACTAGTTTAATGTGAAGGCATTTTGAAGTCATCCTCCAGCCTAACGCAAAAACTTCACACCCAGGTGCAGCATTTAATTACCGTGTTGTGAAATGAACTCTGAATAATCAAAGCTCAGTAAGCAACTGAAGAGACAACTCAAAAATTTATCTTGGCTCAAAAAATGCTACAGGAGTGACTGATTGTGATTCAGCCATCCTGAATTAAGAGGAACCAGCAGAAAAGTTTCTAAGCTGACTTCTCTTGCAGTGAAATCAAGTAAATTTAAGGTATGAAAGCCAGAAGCACTTCCAAACATCTGGATAAGCATTTCTTTTTTTTTTACTATAGCCTTTTTAAAATACTCCACTTTCTTTGCCCCTGAATTTCAGACATACAGTTCCAAGGAAACTATCTGAAATGCATGCCTCCAAGATAGTCAAACAGCAGCTCACAGGTCCCAACCTGCAACTTTCTACAGAGCTCATTGCCATTCTACAACTAGCAGATCCCACAGCTCTGCTTCTCCCACAGCCAGCTAGCATTAAAATAAGCTTCTATTACGAAGAAAGCTTTAAACAGAAGCATTCTATAGCAGCAAATGAAAGAGGTCGATTTTATATCACCTGTAAAAATATTTTTAAAAATAAATCCTATTCTAAACGAAATCTCATACAACCCAACATTTTACATGTTGTGCCCAAGACTTGACACTTCTGGTGATTTTTATGCTGCAGAATTGGGTATGTCTTCAACTGTATTGAGACTGCAGAACCCAAACTTGCCCAGTAAACACAGGCTGCAGTTGTTATGCTAACCTTTCAAATTTAAGCTGAATTTAAGCTTTACGCTAGGAGTGGAGAAGAGCAGAATTTTTCATGGTATCTTTGCAGATCTGAAAAACAAATCTGCTCAATTTGATTACTGGTCACTTTTAATGGGAGAGATCCCTGCCAACAGCTGTCAGAATAGGAAATCGAGAACCTAACTTTCTACTTTTTCCTTATTCTCAAAAGGTGAGGAAAACATGCTATTCTTTCTCTACCACCACTAGGAGAAATACTTCTTGATGGTATGGCATTACAAGGGAAGCACGCCTCATTGCCCAGTTCATACTCAGACAATCTCTCAAGGCTGTTGATTTTGAATGCAGTATTCTCAATCATAACTCTGTATTCTCACCTTAGCCTTCTGGCAGGGCTTTTCTGAATAGTTTATACAAACCTCGTAACAAGATTTGAGCATTGAAAAACAGTCCACTTCAGTTTGTACTCATTTTCTTTCAGTGTTGCCTTGAGAATATATGCTTCCTCAGTAACAAATATATGGGCAGAAAAATATTCATGGTACCCACCGATTTGGGCTCATATTTTCCATCATACTTCCTTAGCGATTTAGTGAACGTCCTTTTTTGTGACTACTACTAGGAGATTTACAGCATTTGTTCTCTCAGATTTTCCTAAAACATACTGTCTCAGCACTGAAGAGACCAGACTTACTGTAAAATGGAGTTATCCTTACATTTGTTTCACTTAATTTCTATGTATAGGGGGCTACATATCTAACAGAAGATCAGAAAACCCCAACACAGGTGTGGATGATCATTCAGTATCCGCCTTTCTACATTTAAATAAATTATTCAGAAATTTGTTTCTGCAGAGGTGAAAATTACCTCCGAGCTACAATTTACTGAAGTTCAAACCTTTACACTGGATACTCCTTCAGCTGTCATGAGAAATAACATTAGTTTGCCAGTACTATGTATTCAGCTAAGAATTTGTCAATAAAAGTTATCACACCACTCATGGTAGTGTCATTTAAAGAAACCACAGATGGTACATAGGCTCTCAGCAATTCTGTTCAAGTACTCCTCTGCTCAATACAACTTACCTCAAGTGTAAACAAAGCAGAATCATGATAAATCAGAGCACATACATGCTACAAAATTATTAATTCACAGATGTTTACTTCCAGGACTGCAGAATTGAAAACGTCCAACTCTGATTCTATGAAAACAGCTTCTAGTAAACTCTGAACAAAACCAATCTTTGCTCAGCAAGCATGCCAATAATGAAAGGACAAACATTTCCTGATTATTTTATTTCTACATTGGGAAAATCAAAGCAATGGTAAGGCAGAGCACTATGGTTTGGCTGATAAGGCCTCTCTACTCCTATCAGATTTCTGATTGAGCCACGGAAGGACTTATAGGACCATCACTATGATATAAACAGCTGTACTTACAAAAAAAACTCATTAGACACAGTTTTTCAGGATTGAATACATTAATCAAGAAACAAAACAGAACTTTTTGAAAATGTCCAAAGGCAAATGCCAAAGAATACTGCACAAACTCCTGAGGAACTCTGGCCATCTGAAGTGTTCACAGGGACTACTTGGTATCTCATGAAAGCAGTGTAGCAGAAAGCAGCACACTGCTTCAAGACATTTCTCAAAAGGAAAAAATCGTCACTTGTGCCACCATCAGCCCTACTTCTGACAGCAACTCCAGTTTTTCCACTAGTGCTTACTATGTGAACTGACCCAACCTGGATATGCTGAGCTTGAAATACACTGGGCAGAAAGGCAGTAAGAAAAAAAAGTCAGTCATAGGATAAGTAGGTACAAGACATGGAGCCTCCAGAGGAAGGCTGCTGACTGGAGTATTTCCAGCAGGACAGACAGAAGCCTCATATATAGGGTAATAATACTATAATAGAAGCTAGATTTATGTGGTCAAAGGCTGGAGGAGATGTGGGAAGAGCCTAGAAAGGTCAAAGCACAACCCACGGAGACTGTAGAGCAGGACACAGAAACACTGAGCCTCACCAGCCCATGTCCTCCACACAGGAGAATGACTACTTGGCATTGGTTGGCATCACACGCTCTCTTAGGATAAGGTCAAAGACACCAGCAGCTCTTCTAGTGAAGAACACAGACAAGTAGGAAGTTCTGCTCTTCACACACACATTTTGGTTTTGAGAGGGTTTTCACATGCATGTCACACAAATCTACACGCATCAAGGTATCAGTTCAGGGGCAAATCCAAGTAGAAAATTGTCTTACGATAAAGCCAAACAGCACATGCACACATCTTACCCTCTATAATACCCCTATCTTAAGTGCATGTGTGCGTTCAGCAGAAAAATACACTGTTCTCTCTAGAAATCCTGCTTCCTTCATTGTCACAGTTGAAGGAGGCAGGGGAGACTAGGGTACTGGTAAGTCAGACACCAGTCTAAGCTATGAATTATTCTCCATGCCTCTAATTTAAGAATCACAGAATAGCTCACCAAATGAAATCAATCAAGATGTTTTGGACATAAGTGATACCAAAACCTAATATATGCTGAAACATTAGGTCTTTTTCACTTCAAAAACAAGACTCTCGAGGTCGAAAGTACTCTTGCCCTACATTTCGTGATTTTCCGTCTGCTAAAAGGAGTGCTCTTCCTTACCTTTCACCTCAAAAAGATGGAAGGAAGAAGAGAAGGCTGCTATTTATGTGAAGACTCTGGCACAAGGAAATTTAGCAACACTTTTTCAAAGCCAAATATGAATTGCATGCAACAAAGGAAGAAGAGCCAGATTCTTAAAGAATGAATATCACACATTAAAAAATATTGGCTTAGTATGTAAGCACTATTTCCAAGCACATTGAAAGTGCAAGCCTTTAAAAGAAAAAACCTGATATAATTTAAAAGATGATACATCATTATACATGACTGCAAGAGGGGTAAATAAAGTTCATCAAGTTCTCAAAAAATTGAGAAGTGTTTTTGAACACTGATTAAATGCCACACCCTGTACAATGGCTACACACATATGTTGACAAGTTTGTAGCAATGCATGTTTTCATGCTGATTCCCAAGGAATAAGGCAGACAAAACAACACTTAAAATTCCATACCTTGATTATTTCCACCAACTGATCCACACCACTGTCACCTGGAAAGATCGGTTGTCCTAGTAACAGTTCAGCCAATACACAGCCTGCTGACCACACATCTAGAAAGAAGAGGACAGGGAAAGGTATCAGTAAAACGTACACAATAGGCCATTCATACAAAATCCAGTGGTTTTAAGCTACTTACTTTATTCTTTGCCTCATGTAATACTGTGTGCGTATATATGTATGTGCGCGTATATATATATAAAACACAGCTAAAAATAAAAGACATTCCTCTTCTAAATGCTAATCCAGAAATCACAGATACCTGGCATAAAGCAAGAGTGAGAACTGGAAAATAATATCAATATATTGAGGTATTTAATGTTAAAACTTACACATGTAGGG
>NW_010401865.1:41569-45273 GCF_000710305.1 Buceros rhinoceros silvestris
TAGGGAAATGTTGAGAACACATGCCATCTGAAAATTAAGAGCTTCCCAAAACACTGTGTTGTTTTTAAATCACATTGATCGTGAGCTACGCATAGGTACCATCCACTACAACAGCTGATGTTTTTACTGTTTCTGAACGCTGAACAGACTCAATTTTTTCATCCATATATTGAAAACATATATGCACAGCAGATGAATCAGTACTGCAAGTATTACTGGTATCCTGCAGTATGTGATCATTAAGGGAGCTGGGAGACAGTCTAACTCAGACACATCAAGACCTCAACTTTACCCCAATTCCATTTACAAACTTGGCTGGACAACAGAACTGCAAGTCAAAGATAGGGTCAGCAGCATCCACAGAAGCAGCCATCAACTAATTTTCACACACATACCAACTAGTCACCAGCAGCTACTCCTCTACATGAAGAAAATTTTCATAATCTATTACAGGTGTATCTTCTTACATATAAATAAGACAACTAAATACTACAACAGCCATTTAAGAATGTATCTTAGTGTACCTCAGAATATAGAATAATTTGAACAAAAAAAATCTAATGAAGCAAGTGCAGTAAACACTGCACAGGTTTGTGAGAATCTGCTGTAACTACACAGCAAATAATGAAGTATAAGCTACTCACAGTAAAAGTATTGCACCTAGCTGCAGAGACAACTGTAAGGTTTTCTAGAAAGTTATCATTTGGTCAATGAACATCTGAAAACTTACACTAAAATTTAAACTCAAACAAGCAACCACTGATGGAAGATTTGTAAAGCTTACAATACTGTAATGCCCCAAAAGGGAAAATAAAACCAGTCCCCCTCCACCCATCTTTCTTTAAACTCTCTCCTACTTTTACAAGCTAATCACCCTCCCTTCCCCTGCAAAATAACAGTAGCATCATCACAGCTCAAACCACAGAGAATTTACCTCCTGAGGCCTGTTCCAACCTGAGATAATTCATGCTACAACAGAGATCCTTATTATGCCACTGCATTTAACTATGCCACTGGGAAGCAGGATACGCACAACACTATCAGTTATGGCTAAATGTCTGTAAAGGGAACACATCTCTGACAGCTCTCTAAACAGACTTTTAGCACTTTGTCACAACCACTAGACACTGATGAAAAAAATAATTAAAAAAAACTTTCACGAATTCAAGATTGATAACAAAATAATCTGCAAGTTAGGACGGAGTTTTTCTTCCCCCATTTCTAAATGAATCAGAGTCACTATGCAAAAATACTCCCTCTTCTCAAGAAAGATACAGTTCAATTGAAACATACAGTAGACAAAAAGCACTGCTCATTACTGCATCTTTCAAAATCATTCACCTCTAAGGCAAATGGAAGCATTTTTGCATAATGCCTTAGTACAAATATAGCATCAGGGTTTATCCTAAGAAGTAAATACATAGGTCGCTCCAAAAGTAACGCCTCCTACTTATTTCCATGGAAACTACAACAGATATGAAGAGCACAATAACACTATTCTCAGCTACCAAACACTATTTTTTGACACAGTCACCACCACTGGCTGTGCATTTTCACCAGTGATGAACAAGACCCTGCCTGCCACCCTCATTTGAAAACCTGCACCAGGGGAAGCGACCCACCATCACTGTCGCCACTGCTGACACGCGCCACCCACCACCTCACTGTGCCAACACCCACTGACTGGTCTCTGTAAACCCTCAGCAGTGTCGATGAATGTCCATGGGGGCAATTTGTTCCGCATGGAGGAATGCAGTTACACACCTTTGCTTCACACACACTGCCGTGTCAGAGGTCATGTTGTCAGACTGCCCCTCTGCTGCCGTCCGTCGCACAGCAACAAAATTTAATGGAACGTTGGTGGGAAGGTTCAACCTCTACTGCTATTCCACCAACATCCACCTCTGACCTCACGGGCCAACAGAATAAAACAGGAGGCATCACTTTCAGAGTGGCCCTCATACTTACAAACTCATACAATATAAACAGCAACCAGAAATAATCTGAAGTTTGAGCTTTGAATTTCAACAATGCTTTTATGCTTTTTTATCTTTTAGTCTTATTTAATAAAGCCACCAAGTTGCTAAGATCTCTTTTGGACAACAGATGAGGGAGTTATCATGTAAAGACCACTTAATTGCATCTGACTGATAAACACTATCTCTCTCTGATAGCTCCTGCTGTTGGACCAATACATACAACAAAATGATGATTCAAAGAATCACTTTTTGTGCAGCCATCCCATGCATACTGCATTTACAGGAAATCGCACAACAGTTCAACAGACAGCATAGATTTCTTCAGAATTACTGAAGAAAGATTAAATGCACTAAGCAGTCAGAATACTTTAAGTCTATTTAAAGGCACCTTAAAGGGCTATGAAAAAGCTAAGTCCTTTACACTGAATATACAAAACAAGTGGTACCCCAAAGCTATAATTACTATTTACAACTTCAATCCTTATTTTGTACTGAAAAATAAGCAGTATGGGAAGGAAAAATACCTGACAGAACATACACAAACCCAAAGCTGACATGACAACTCACTTCCTTTCAAAATTTTGAAACCACTCTAGCTTGTTGTTTTGTTTGGGTTTTTTTCTTCCCCCCTCCAATTAGAGTGTAGAATTGTAAAGCTGTTTCAAATAACCTTCTGGTCTGGCTACTCCACGAAGTTGGTTTTGTGCTGTTTTATACTTTCCCAGTCTCTCTAAATGCCTTTGAACTCCACCAGCCAATTTCAGGAAAGTCTGAAAGGCATAAGTCTCAAATCTGTTACAGAAGTTTTGTAAAAACAAGAGGGGAGAGCATGCATCAGTCCTGATGCTGAGGTGCAGGATGCCCAGACTTGCAGCAGCTGCAGTTTGTCAAGGTGGCGGAAAACAAGTCGAAGATGTGCAGATCCTGGCTCAAGCTATTACATGAGAAAACTGAGGGCTTTGCAGGGGGAGACAGGAGGAAAAGAAAGGATGTAGGTCATGAAGAAATAGCTGGGGAAGTCTGAGGAATACTTGCTGTATTCATGATGAGTTTAACCCATCAAATACACAACAAATCCTCTGGAAACCTATGTAGCTGTTCTTTGCACAGTTAAATCTTCCAAATCAGGCGATTTAATGCCTTGTTAAAAGTCTATATAATTTTCCTTGCTAACGTTTTAAACACACACTGAAATAAGCCACTGGCATTTTAAAATCCCCAGCTTTTTCCAGGAGTGTAATTTCACTGCCTTCCAAATTAGGACTTGGGCAATGTTCCCTGAGCAAGGAAGCGAACAAACCCTTGAAGCATCCTCAATGAAAGCCAGAGAGCAGAGACTAACTTCAGCAGCTCCAAGCAAGGACGGCAACAAAACACAGTTTACATATGTGTAATGTGAGCAATGTACAATAAAGGAGGAAACTGGGAAATTTCAGCTGCGATGAAATTGGTAGGATTTATGCCATTAACAGGACTAAAATTTGGCTCTGCGATAGTCTGCCTTCTACTCCGTGCCCCATCTGGCATTTTTAAGATTTATCTTCCAAATTTGTATGGTAGCATTTTTCTCAGGCCTGAAGTAAACAATGTACTAAATTTTATACTCGAAAACCTGTTACTTAAGTAAAGTGATAAGGCAGTTATTAGGTTTTGGTAGCTCCTTCCCAAACCCTTTTCTGCCTTAGCATAGTCACGGCTAACTATTATAGTATATATATAATATAT
>NW_010401866.1:0-10013 GCF_000710305.1 Buceros rhinoceros silvestris
GGGCAGCGCGGAGCCGGCGGCGCGGCCCGGCACGGAGCGGTGGGAGGGAGGCGAGGGGGGCTTTGGCCCGTTGCCTCGAGGGGAGCGATAACCGGAGGGGGACAGGACCGCGGCAGGGCGGAATGCCCAGCCGGCATTCTTCGCTGCGTCCCGCACAGAGGGAGGGGAAGGAGGCTTTCCTGCCTCTTTGAAAACAGGTGGGAAAGTTCCACGTTGAGCAAACGCTTGCAAGCCAAAGCTGCTAGCGTGGTGAGAGCTGCTGGGAAACAAGTTCTGCTCTTTGCTAAATAGTCGTACCGCGCATAGTTTTACATCCTTTGACAGTAACAGGCTCGAGTTTGTAGCTAAAGACGTCAGGTAAAACCTTATGGCAAGAGCATTGGACTGGAGCAGTCGAGCACCAGTGTTAATAAATTACTGTGCAGAGGGATTTGGTGAGTCAGCATCAGGTATTTTTCTCGGGGTTTGCTTGATGTTAGAATGAATGTTCGAGGAGAAGTGAAAGAAGAATGAGGAAAGGCAACACTCATAACGTGATGAAAGACATTGAAAAGAAGAACAAAGTCTGGAGGGGAGAATAAAAAGCAGATAGAGTGCTGAAAAAGCACAGGGTAAAAAGATGTCACAAAAGCAGGATGGGCTGAGAAAATATCTGTTTAGTTAATAGAAAAGGTGAAAGAGACGGTCGGTCGAAATGCACTATTTAGAAAAAGTCACTCCCGTAGATAGCTGTCTTAGAGATTCTCCTTCACGGTTTGACCAGCTTAGTACTATTTAGATACTACTTGGCACTTACACCGTGGAAAATTCACGAGTATACAGGGAAGTAGTGGTAAAATTCACTGCATAAGATCACTGAACATTTTCCTTGCTGTTCAGCCAAACCTATTATTAAGTCATATTAAAAAACTCAGTAGGAATGTGATTGACAGTGCATTACTATTAAATACAAAACACTATTCAGCAGATTCCTTATTTAAACAGCAGGGTAATAGCCATGTGGGTCTGGGACAGCCAAGGTCCATTTCAGCCTGGTTAGTGAAAGTTTTATACTATGGGACCATCTTTATTGTGGCATATAAATAGTTTTAGGGCATTTTTTTTTCTTACTAGCTTAAGCCTACTGCTACTTGTCACAGAGATGTTCCTGTACTGGCAGAGCTGTCAACTTGTATCAGTAGGGCGATCCATATATTTTGAAAATTGTATACAGTGCTTAGTCAACTTTTTCTTCCTCTTTAATGACAAGCCACATCATAAACTGAAAAAGGAACTAGGGTTCCTGTGTAATTTTGAAAATGATACTGCTAATCTTTACATAGCAGCTTTGGTAGGATATTAATTCTAGAACTCTCTCCCAAAAGCAGTGCCAGTTATGTTAGTAATACCACAGCTGAACCCACAAACTGGCCCACGTGAGAGCCTATCATGCTGTGTATCGTACATGGTTTTATCTGTTTTTAAAGAAGTGCTTACTAAGTGAAGATTATTAGTAATTATATTTTATGGAACCTACTGCGTGTTACTGCATTTGCAGATGGGCGTGAAGACAAGGTTCTTGACCCATCAAGCTTGCAAATTAATCAGGGATTGATTCAGTCAATATGTATTAAGTTTAAAGGAAGAATTCTCACTGACAGGATCTGACTTAGGAAACAGCCTCATTTTGTCTCCGTTTTATAATAATCCCCTCCCCGCCCGCCACAAGTAAAGAATACTCACTGAAGAGCAAGAAAATGTACTTCACATGACTTGTACAGAAGAGATAGTATAATGTACAAACAGCAATCGCTGGTAGCATGGCTCAGAATGTAATTACAGTTTTAAAAATTAATTTCTGTGAAAGTGATACTGAATCATACCCATATGTGGCTGTTTGTTTGTTCTTGTACAGGCAATGATGCTTTCACCATTCGCCATGACACACTGAACAAGTGCATACAAGTTAAGAACTCACGGGTAGTGATAGATGACTGCAAGGAGACAAGTGAAGCTTTATGGAAATGGGTATCCCAGAATCGCCTCTTTCATTTGGGGTCCAGGCAGTGCCTGGGACTTGATATATTCACCAAATCACTGTCTCGCCTGAAAATGGTTGATTGTAACTCAGAACTGATGCTGTGGTGGCGATGTGCTGATGCTTCCATCCTTGGTGCATCTCAGTACAAAGTGACTATCAAGAGTACCTATGTAACTGCAAGCATAAATGCAACAGACCGATGGAGAAGCAACAGTTCCTCTGATGATATATGTCGGTATCCTTACCATGGTGAGTTTGCAAAGGGACTTGGAGGATTTTTTGTGGTTGTTAAGAGCTTTTTGCTGTATGTCCTTGCCAGTGAATTCTTAAAGTTATTAATATGGAAAGACTGATCAGTAAAGCAACAGAATGTTTTGCTGTAGGGAGATACTCATATTCAAGTATCAAACTTTAAACATTTTTAGTAAAAAATATGCACAACTGTAGAAGTTGTGTTATTGAGTGGCTTTCTTAGCATCTTTAAATCACCCCACCCCCATATTTTAGTGAGAGCATATTTAATTATGAAATATGAACCACCTTCTATCAAAACTGACACTGCCTCTTCACAGTGATGGGAATCTTGCTGTTAGCAGGGTTTGAGGGTATTTTCTTTGCTGGTAGGCTGTAGAATCAAATTCAGTGCATGCTGCTCACGTGCAGCCTGGTGGACTGTCGGGAGACATCCGTTCGCTTTGGTCTGGTAGTCTGTCCACTTGCTGTGAAAGCCAGTCTCATCTGAAATCTGGTGCTTGCTGGAAGAAGTGGTGAAAACTTGCTTTACCATAATTAAGAGCAGAATTTTCTTTGTATTTAAATTGTTCGCAGTGGCCAGTCCGAAACACCCAGTAGTGAGCCGTGTTCTGTAGTACTCTGAGCAAACCACCTGGATTTCAACAGGACAGTGTATTTATCCCTAACTTACTAGGAAGGGGGAAACAAATTTCTGCTGTGTTATGCCCCACTCAGAAGAAAAAGTACAGAAAAATATTTTCCTCTCATTTCTTTCAGTTCTGGCATTGCTGTATATTATCTGTAGCAACAGGATACAGTGTTTTAAGACAAGTGTGATTTGCATGCTTTTAAGTTAACTAACTATATCTGTCCAAGCAGTAACATTGACTTGCTGTTCTTTCCTCCCTCAGACAACTTGTATCTACTTTATGGTTTTTTTGTTTTCTGCAGGGATTTATACCAAAGATGGGAACTCCTATGGAAAACCCTGTGAGTTCCCCTTTCTGTATAATAAGACGTGGCATCATGACTGCATTCAGGATGAAACACATACGGGTGGGAGATGGTGCGCCACATCTGACGATTATACTCGGGATGGAAAATGGGGCATCTGCTTACAACCAGGCACGTCAGGTTTCTAAGTAAATAGACGTCTTAAAAGCCTTCTGTCACTTCACATATGCACAGCTCCACCTTGGTGTAGCACATTGCTGTTGAGCTGGGTGGAAGTTGGTCCCTTTTCTATTGCAGCATTGACAGGACAATCAGCACACACTGAGTCTGCAGTGTATGTGATTACCAATATAAAAATCCACAGACCTTCAGTGTTATAATTTTTCTTTTGAAACTTCCATGATGTTTCAGTATAGTTGTAGTTACAAGAACCTTCTGCTTCCTTTAAACAGAGGATGGTTGTCATGATATCTGGGAAAGTCATCCAGGGTCTGAAAGTTGCTACCAGTTTAATACACAGTCTGCTCTTTCTTGGAAGGAAGCTTATATTTCATGTCAAAGGCAAGGGGGAGATTTACTTACCATCCAAGATGCATCTGAATTAAGTTACATACAAGGTAGGTGTAATTACTCACCCACAAATATCAGGAAATATTGACAAATTAACAAAGTGAAGAAAGCATTTTTGTTTCTGTCTTAAAAGTCTAAGTTAAAACTTGATTGTACTTAAAATGTATTGGTGCTTTCATTTGTGTAGCAAAAATAAGCTGCTAATCTCACTCTAGAGTTTTGGGATTTTTTTTTTTTTAATTTATCTGTGTGATTTCATTGTAGTGGTTAGCTGTTGCTCATATTTATAATGAGGAATATCCCCAAAACCTCAGATACGGGCCAGAGTGGCAGTTGGTGTTTTAGTAGCATGTTACCTACTTACTGTTCTGAAATTGTCTTCACTGATGTTCAGGCTGTTTGCTTGTCTGAATACAGCAGGGATCTTTCTTTCCTCTAATGCATGTCCTTTTAGATCATATTTTTCATTTAAGTGAGATCAGCAGAGGATGAGCACTTCATTGGGTTTTTTTAAGAAAATAATTAGTATAAATTTATCTCCAGCTAAGGAGGACGTCGCTGAGATCTTTTGGATTGGCTTAAATCAACTGGATGTTTCTGGAGGTTGGCAGTGGTCAGATCACAAACCTTTGAATTTTCTCAACTGGCATCCAGGTAGTGATGTTTCTGATGGCCTTAACAATATTCACAACACTGACTAGTATTTTGCTTTGCCTTTTTTCTTTTTTTTTTTTTTTTTTTCTAACCCTTTGTGGTGGTAACTTCTTTCTCCAGCTTTATGTGCTGAGCAGGATGTCATTTGGTGTGGGACATCTCTTTGGTCAGTTGAGGTGTCTGTTCCAGCTGTGTCCCCTCCCAACTTCTTGTGCAGCCCCAGCCCATTCACTGGTGGGGTGGTCCGAGAAGCAGAAGAGGCCTTGACTCTGTGCTCAGCAATAACAAAAATATCCCTGTATTATCAATGCTGTTCCCAGTACAAATCCAAAATATGGCCCCATACCAGCCACTATGAAGAAAATTAACTCTTATCCCAGCCAAAACCAGCATGCCCTTCTCTATCAGACTTTATTAAAACAATCATTGTTGTTCTATTTCTGTTAAAAGTTTGGAAGCATCTTTTCCTCCTAGCCAGTGAATCTTTCTGCACTCCTATATTTATGGATGATTAGGTTAATAAATCTCTGAAAAGGTAAAACTTAAATAGTACATTTGAGGTCCATTTGGGATCTCTAGCATCCCTAGCTGCTAAATTTCTCTTCTCACTGACAGAATGGCATTGACTTCCCTCAAATATTTAAATTATTGATGTACGTGCAAGGACTGACATTACTTAGAAGCCTAACTTCTGTTTTTGAACTTCGAGGTTGCTAATATTTGTTTTGAGGAGAAGATGAAAGAAGTTTAAAACCTTCGAAAAAGGTTACTCCCAAGTTCCTAGTAGAGTTGGTGAAAGTATTGTTTGTTTGCAATTTTCAATGAGTGTTTGTAATAGTCTCAAAAATACGCCGTGGATGTGTATATGTGAGAATCCTGGAGGAATAATAATCAGGAATACTGAAGCTGATGTTGTTCTGTCATTCAAGCTGAATTTGACCTTTTAAAAGCAGAATTCTCTTTTTCTTCCAGTTTCTAGAATAGTGTTGCAATACGAATTCTGCAGAAAGATAGGAAGTGGTTTCTATTACTTCGAAAACTTTGCTGAGAAATGTCTGTGAGATTTTTCCAAATGTGACCCTTCTTTTGGAAAGGTTAAGGAATTTTCTGTTGCGTGTGCTACTGAGTACACCTTTGTCTGGAACTTTGATGACCTTGAGGACTGTAGTGCAGAGCTAGAGGCATGCCCATCCCAGCTTAGAGTGGCTGCAGCCATGACAGACGTACTAATGTCTACCCCTCTTGTGAAAAATGCTTACTGGTATCTAATAGGAATTTTGCCAGTTGTGCCCAATCCTTCTTGTCCGTTCACTGTACACCTCTGAAAAGCCTGGCCCTGCCTCCATTGTACTCTCCCATGAAGAGCTGAGATCCATCCTGAGCCTTTTCTGTGACGGAATGAACCCCCTTGCAGGGGGAGCTGGAGTGCTCTGTCGGACACAGCTTGGGTTGCACTGGGGCTCAAAGAAAGAGAAAGTCAGGAAGTACCGTGGGAAAGGTGCTCCAACAGAAGCTGGGGACTGCAGGAAAAGAGTTCTCCTCTGTGGTATTTTTACACTGAGGCCTTGTCTCAGGTTTCTGTGAAGGTGAGGGTTAGGGTTAGCGTTGATAGAAAGAGCGCAGAGCCGTGTTTCGAGTGGGGCTGGAAAGGGACTGCCAGAGGAAACTGAGGGCTGCAGAAAGGGTTCTCCCCTGAGATATTTCTAGTCTGGGAAAGTGCTCAGCCAAGGGTTTGTTGTATTGTAAACAGAACATTCCTCCTGGTTCTATGATTAAACATTGGAAAAGAAGTCCGGATTCCTTGATTCCGAAACTTAAAAAAAACTTCCTGTGAGACCTGTGGTAGGGCAGGTGCCTTCATTCAAAGCAAGCTGTGTTCTTCAAGGTGCTGCACTATGCAAAGTATATTATTCTTGCATTGAAAAACACTTGAAGAAAGCAATAGTTACTAATTTACTGTTTGACAGCTTGTGCTCTTCTATTTTTATTTGTTCCTGTCTATAGATATGCAGAGTTTGTCGCCACTGGATGGTACTAGCTGTGTGGCGATGAATGCTGCCTCGGGTCAGTGGCAGAGTTACCATTGTGGGACTCCACTTCCATATATTTGCAAGAAGTCACTCAGTGAAGTTTCAAGCCTCCCAGGTAGGACTGCTTGCATTTTTAATTTTTTTTGTCTTAATATGAGTGTAATGTTCACTTATAAGAGCCTTTTATTTTTCCTCTCTCGAAGCCTTCTTAGGCATCTCTACCAAACACTTTCACAACAGCTTTGGGTTTTTAGCAGAACAGAAGCGAACTCTCAAGATGATGCATCACAAACAGCTTTCATTTTTTGCAGCTTTCTCATTCACATGTAAAGCATTTTCCAGCACAGTCCTGCCCTTTTCATCCCATTTTCATCCATGACTTGTGCCTTCTTTCACATGCTGTTGAAAGTTTGGAATTGGCGGTTGTACCTTAAACCTTTCCGTCTCTGCTTTAAGCCCATTTCTTTCACTGTTGGTGTGTATTGACATAAAATACCTGGGATCAAACTGTTGAATTCAGATAGAAGTAACAGGCCCAGCACTGCAAATCAGAGTGCAAGAGTTGGTAACTTGCCTGATGTAATCGTTTCTGCATCCGTAACAGCTCTTGCAAGATACTTGCTCTCTTCTCCCTTCACACAAACGTAACACATACAGTCCTTCATTTCTTACAGCGTCCAGCTGTGACACGTAACTGCTTTCATGGTATTGGCTGTCCAGCCCTTCCCATATCCATGGCCTGTTCTTCCATGTGTGCTCTGGCCTTACCCAGTTTCCAGGGCTCGTGTTGGTGGGACGTTGAGTGGAAGATGATTGTCCTTGGATGAGGGGGAGGACTAGGGGATAAGAGGGCTGAAGCAGTGTTGTGGAGATGGGAAGCGTCGGGGAGTGTCTCTGGCTAAGACATGTTCTAGCTCCCCCAGGAGAGGTGTGTGCCTTTGAGGAAAAAGACAGTAGTAAGCTGCTTAAATTTAAACTAAACTGGTTCAAATTTTGAAATAATCTCTTGAAAATTAACCATCATGCAATTAACCATCCTTATCTGTTCTCTGGCTCCTCAGTGGGGCACGTGGTGTTGTTACCAGTGTTTATATGGTGTTTCATTAACTTAAAAACAAAATTCTTGTGATCGGAATATTTTATAGTGTGTTTCGAACCAGAAAGGCTGTTAGTATATGCATTTTTCAGCATGCATTAAAACCAGTTTGAATTCTTGAATATCTTAGTTTTCAGAAGAAAACAATATTCAAAACTAAGCATTTGTTTCATTGCAAGTTATTAAAAATTGATCTTGCGTGTAGTACTGCATGTAGATAGTAATGCCCTATAGAAGAGCCAACCCCTGCTGGTACAAAACAAGCAACTTGCTGTCCTGCAGTGACATAACTTGATTTGCCTTTAATTGCTTCTCCAATCTCTCTTACAGTGACTTCTGAACTTTTCACTTACACTAAGACCAGCTTGATGAAATGCATTCCAGCTTTTTACTTTCACTTCCACTAACTTCTTTCTCCTTCTGCCTACTTCATGGCCCTAAAATACTATGAATCCCTGCAATAAAAAGTCTATTTGCTTGTCCAAACCGTGACCCTTTATTCAAACATTAGCCCTGAAGAGGTGTGAATACATTCTGATTGCTGTTTTCAAGGTGCTGCCAAATTTAAAACGTGAGGATAATGCCAATCCATTGTACTAGCCAATGTAAACCAAAAGCCTCTAATTCCATTTCCTCTTCACTACTAGAGTTTTGGAGATACTTGGATACTCGCTGTGATTCAGGCTGGCTTCCCCACAATGGCTTTTGCTACATGCTGGTAAACAGCCAGGCACCTTGGAGTACAGCAGATGAGTTGTGCAAAGCAAATAAGAGTAACCTCATCAGCATACACTCGTTAGCAGATGTCGAACTGGTTGTTACAAAGCTTCATAATGGTGAGTTGAGATACTTGTAAAGGACAAGCACCAAGTGCTGCGCACTGTAAGTTACAAACCGCTTCCCACGTTCCAGCATTGATTGTCATAACCTCTAGCTTTTAAAAGAAAGTGCTAATGCTGAGCTTGTACCTGGGCTAGTGCTTGAGTGTTGCTGTTCAGATCCAGGTCCTCTGTCTTAGCTCTTGTTTTGGTGTGATATGATTTATTTATTTATTTATTTGCTGGGCTAACCTACTTCTAGTTGCCCAGTACCTTGAGATTAATTTTCTCATTCAAAGAGAATAGTAAATAGATTGGTCAGTATTTTGACTGCTGGATCTCTGAACTAATAAATGTTACCTGTAGTCTTTGATCTCTGTGCTTTTGTTTGCACCCTGGAAATTAAATTTGGTTGAGTTTTTTTTTTTGCTTGTGTGTTAATTATTTCTGGGTGATTTTTTTTTCAGTTTGTTACCTTCTCTGTGAAACTTATTCATAATGTAAGTTAAGAAACAAGATGACAAAAACGCATTGTACTTGTCTCAAATCCCCTTTTTTACTATTAAGAAAAACCATTGTGGCAGTTCCGCTGTGCAGTGTAGTGATAAGAACCTAATTTTGCTGATTTCATGTTCCTTTCCAGCTAGTTTGACTATTATTTTGAAACTACAGTGTTGTCCTAATTTGAAATTACAGATGCTAAAGAAGAAATATGGATGGGTCTCAGGAATGAAGATGTACCGACCTCGTTCAAATGGTCAGATCACTCAGCGGTGGTTTTTACATACTGGGATCAGAATGAACCAAAAGTTCCCTTTAACAGCACTCCTAACTGTGTGTCCTGTTCAGGCGAGGTAGGAATACAGTGCTGCCTTTTCTGTTGTGGGGTTTTTTTCCGTCATAGTAGAGGCAACATTGATGTATGTGAAAGTCAAGGAGCGGGGTAGAGCACATAACTGATTTTATTTCTGGAATATTCTTTAAAATGCAGGTAATCATTTTTCTGTAAGTAAGTTTCTTTAAATTATTTATTCAATGCTTAGTAGCTGTGTACTGCAAAGAAGAAACAGCTCACAGTTCTGAGACTGCCACTGCTGTTGAGCAGCCAGTTATCCTTGTCACTGTTTTTTGGGTTTACGGTACATTTTGGTACCATATTTTACATGTCTGTGGCAGAGAACTATCAGGGGGCTGGGCTAAGCTATTGAAAGGAAAAGCTGAGTTCAGTCATTTGCAGGACCAATTTGGGCCACCCTATCTGAGGATGAGTAGTGAGATACCTCGGTAAGAGAAGAGTAGAGGACAGAGACTGGGAGGATGCAGTACAGAAGCAGCATGGGCTGGGTGGGGGAAGAAGGTCACAGAGGTAAGTGGAGAGGGAAGCAGGCTGTATCCCATCTCCCAGACTCAGTAGAAAACCGGAGCAAGTGTCTGCCTGCTGTGCTGTCAGGTTGGAGGTGGAGCTTATGTGTCCATCTCCTCTGAGCTGCCTTCTCCCTCCCTCCCTCCACAGGACGCTGAGCATGCTCCCTGCACCCATTCACTCCCTGATCTGAGAGCTGGCACCACCCTGCTGGCCTTTTTTTCCGTTTTCAAATGTGATCTGGAATCCTTCCATCTCTACATTTGTCAGCTTT
>NW_010401866.1:10117-45445 GCF_000710305.1 Buceros rhinoceros silvestris
TGCACCTATGCATATAATCCAGGGTATCCCGCCCCTAATATTTTTCTAGAGGGATTTTGACTTTCCCCCTTGAAAACTCAGCCCTGTCCTGTGGAAATTGAAAGATTTTAGAATTTTAAATACTTTTTTTCCCCTTTCTTTCTCACAGCTGGGACAATGGAGAGTCAAGTCCTGTGAAGAAAAATTGAAATATGTGTGCAAGAAAACAGGAAAAGTTTTGAATGAAACAAAATCAGATGAAAGTTGCTCATTGGAAGAGGTAATAGGAAATCCATGTTTCTTTTACTTTCACTTGGTTCAGAAACCTGCATTAAAATCACTCCCTTTACTTTGCATTTTCTTTTTGCCCATACAATAAAACCTAAGGAATACTTTAGCTGGAAAAAGGACATTTGCATAGCATGAGCCAAATTACACATTCTCCTAAACAGGCTATGGAGTATTATGAGTCTGTTTATTGATAAAAATATTATGAGCTTGGACCCAGGATATATCATGTTTTATTTATTTATGTTATTGCTGATATGATTTGTTTTGTGGTTTTTCCTTTAAGCGTATTTTAAATTTTAGGATAAGCACTTTGCAGCGTGGAGATTTGCAGAGACTGATAATGAAGATTAAATTTCTGTTACACTTGCCTCTCATTTTTGTTCTTTAACTTGAATAAAGGTGGGGTGGTTTTGGGTGGTTTGGGTTTATGTTGGGTTTTTTTTTTTTCCGGTATAACATGTCAGAGCATAAACAAAGCTTGAAAAGAAGTCTTCTCTGATTTAAACAATCTTGGGATAATATTACTAGCTACTTCAGAGTTCTTTGGGTCAGTTTTGTGTGGCATATTGCCTACAACAGAAAACATGCTTAGCCCTTACCTTTCTTTATTCACAGTCTTGAGGTATTTTTACTCTGTCTCTTCAGAGACTGCCAGCACGTAGAGTTACAGGTTTCTGTGCTGTTCGGGCACCAGTGGCATTGCTACGCTAGCAGAATATTAATGTTCCTTGATATTTCACTGAGAATATATGGGAAAATATTTGAATAGTAGAGATATTCTGTAAGTTCACACATTTTCAGGACAAAGTATTTTTTTCAGAAGTAAAGGAACACTAATAATGCCCTCTTATTATTCCTCTGTTTGAATCCTGGCATTGGTGGAACAGCATGAAAACTCCTATTGTTTTGAGTAGGACTAGGGCTGTAGCCTTTGTGTTTTTCTCTGAACGCACATAGCAGTCAGAAGACTTTGCACAGTCAAGCTAAAACAGTGGTGTATTTTATTCCTGTGGTCGCATTATTTTTTAGAACCCTGAATCTGAGAGTTGACGATACTGGACCTTGTATGTGATGCGCAGCATTTCTCATATACGCTGTGCCAGCATGTGGACACCAACCAATGTTACGAAGGATGGATTTTCTCCTGTAGATAATCCCTAAATTAGATTGTTATGTGTAAACCAGGTTTTTGTTCTCTAACCAGGGATGGGAAAGACATGGAAACTACTGTTACAAGATTTATAAAACAGAAGTTTCATTTGGAGCACAGTGCAATCTCACAGTGCTGAACAGGTAAAGCACATCTCTGAAATTTATGGGCATGTTTTACAGTGTGGTCCTGGAGATATAGTCAGAGGTTAAAACCTCTGTATGCTAATTAGTGGTTTATAAAGAAAAAGTAGAGATAGAATTGCTTCTGCAGAGAACTAGCAATCCATGTTTCCCATGGTGTGACAAAGATAGACCTACAGTGTAAAATTCTTGGAAGTATGTGAATTCCCAGCCTCCTGACTCTGTGTTGAATATGGGACTGCTTGGACAACCGCTTGAACTAACTCATGTAATAGTATGCCTGATCTTTAAATTATCTCAGTAGTTTCTGATACCTGTCAAATAGTGATTCAAATTAATCTGTGAATTTTCAGATTTGAACAAGAGTTTATAAACAGTCTAATTCGGAAACACACCAAAGTGGAAGAGAAATACTTCTGGACTGGCTTGCAGGATATTAGCCAATCAGGAATATATTCCTGGGGTACAGTGGATGGGGAAAAACCTGAAGCTGTAACATACACCAACTGGAATTCCTTGCAACCAGGTAAATTTAACAATTAAAAAACTTCATAAAAATACTGTAATTTTACAGTGAGCAGACACTGAGTACCATGTTACAGAACTCCAAGTGTGAAATAAAATAGTCATTCAGGGATCTATGGCTTTTTTGGTAAAGAAGCCAACAGTTTTAAATATATCTTTGGTGGATTAAATTTTAAATCTTAAATCTTAGAGTTTTCAGGAGGATGCGTGGCCATGCCCAGTGGAAAGTCTCTTGGAAAGTGGGAAACTAAGGACTGTAAAACCACTAAAGCATTTTCTGTCTGCAAAAAATACATCGGGCCCCCCAAGGAGCCAGAAGTGCTTCCAAAGCCAACTGATCCCTGTCCTCCTGGATGGCACAATGGATCTGGCCTTGCCTGCTACAAGGTAAAATGTTATTCCTATTAGATGTTAAATGTCCATTACTGTCTTGCAGCAAGGGTGTGATTAGTCATTTTGTGGCTTATAGCTGCTCTGAAGGGTATTTCAAAGACGTTTTACGCTAGAAGGAGGGATTCATGTTGGTTCAGGTTGACTGCCTCTAGATGTTCCCATGCATCATTCTCCTCCGATCCCTGAAAGACGCAGTGTGCCTCTCCCAGCTCTTTCTGTGCTTCAGAGCTGAGTGGGGCAACAGCATTCACCTTGTGCTGCCATCTCGGGAGCCTGGTGCTAACGGAGGGTGCCAGGTCTGTATCCTACCCTGCCTGCTGTCATCTGGCATGCAGAAACACCCGAACAGGGAAGGAAAGTGCTTGGTGTCACATTTTTTTGTCCTTTTCCTTTCTATGCTCATA
This sequence comes from Buceros rhinoceros silvestris, assembly GCF_000710305.1. NCBI lineage: Eukaryota > Metazoa > Chordata > Aves > Bucerotiformes > Bucerotidae > Buceros > Buceros rhinoceros. The sequence continues at coordinate 13,003 of NW_010401866.1, forward strand.
AAGAGCATCGATAGGAGAGGTGGGATTTTCTCTGGTTTGAATATGGATATAAAAACTTTATCAAAAAAGAGCAGCCACAATTGTATTTTACTGGTTTTGAAGTAAATAGTAGAAGTTAGTAGCCCTGCTGTTAGCTGGAATGGCTTAAACAAGTTTGTCTTCAGAAATGCAGGTTTTTCCCCTCCTATTAGCAATCAAATCAAGTAAAAATGGAGGCTGTTTGTTGGCTTGTTTATTCATTATTTCTGTACTCTGTGTCTGCAGTGAACTGTCTCTTGTAAACAGCTCATATAGCAAAGTGGGGAAGCCCAGCCTGAATAACAAGGCTATGGGCAAGGATCCCGAGGGGACAGACTGAGCTGATGTGCAGCATAGGTGTCCCATAGCTGATGGGATATGACAGCTGGCCCTGGCAGCTTCTCCAAAACTCTTGTTGACCAAGTGGAGCGTGTGTGTGCAGAGAGATCCCGCTGATGGGAATTGGCTTGGACTGAAGCCAGAGGGATCGAGTGGACATTTTAGCTGGGGTGTATGAGCCAGATACGCGACTCTGATACCTACAGCTAACAAAGGGAGTGCCAAAGAACTTTCATCATCTGCAGCACCCAAACCGGCCTGGTTTCAGTGAACGCTGGGCTTTGCAGTTCACCTCAAATTTGAAAGAATGACATTCTTTAACACCTGTAATTTGGCTTGCAGTTTTGAAATGAGTTGGGTGTTCTTTTCTGAAATCTTTAAGGTAAAGAAAAACAGAGAAAGTCTGCTGTACGGAATACATTACATTGGAAACAAATTTTGTCAGCTAAACTTCAGAGTCTGCCTGTTGTCGAAAAAAACAAAAAACAAAAAACAAAAAACCTGTTAAGAAGTCAAGCTCTCTGTGCCTGTGGAAATACCAGTTATTCATTCCTACCTAGGGTGGCCATGTTTGAGGAGTGTTTTAAAAATGCTGTCAGTTGTGTAATTTTCTACTCTGATGTTTGGCTGTTGTGAAGTTCTTCCACAGTGAAAGAGTGCTGCGAACCAGGACCTGGGAAGAGGCAGAACGGTTCTGTGAAGCACTCGGGGGTCATCTGCCTAGTTTTAGCCATTCAGAAGAAATCAAAGCACTTCATTCTATCCTGAGAAAAATAATCAGGTAACAAAATAGCCATGTGCTAAGGTTTTTATTTCAGTTGCATTCGACAGTAGATCTCAAATGCTGCTGCTGACCCCAGATGGCAAGTATGAGATACTGTGTAGTGACCGTGTTTTCCCACAGTAAAAATGGCTAGATGTGGCATTTCAACTGCTCATCATGTCACTGCCTTCCTGGGAAATGTGAAGGGAGTACAGCTTGGGCAAATGCTTCACATGGCTAGAGAGAGCACAGGAACATAGAGACTTGCTTTGAGTATCTTCCATTGCATTAATTTAGATCTGTGTTGTTATAATAAGTATTTCCTCCTTTATGTTGAATTTTGGCACAACTAGATGATAATTGTTCCTGCTCTTTACTGATACATTCTTTAAAGACAAGTTATTATTTCAGTTTTTCTGAAAGGTGTAATTTTTATTCATGAGATGCTTCCTGACTAAATGGGGTGCTATCTTCTGAAAATGTGAGTAATGTAGTGTCCAGCAGTCTGGTTGGCATGGATCCCATTTGGCATAACTGCAATAACACTATACGGGCGTTAGATGGGTGTGTTGAGTTTTCTGGTATCAACAAATTAAATGCTACATAATTTATGAGTCTAAAGGCTCTATTTTTAATCAAAGGAACTGTCACTGCAAAGCTTTATTAGGCATTGGTGTGATGTCAGATCCTTGTGTAAGAAACTTTTTTTTGACTGGCAACCTGGTTTTTCAGAACTCTTGCCAGTGTAAACTGAAATGCTGCCAGTTACACGATCTTTATTTTTTCATCAACAAACTAAATCGGGATTATTTCAGAAGCTGCCAACATAAAACACTGTGATTGGTTTTCAAAATTTGATGATTGAAGAGCTGTCTTCTTGAAAACCCAGGGATCTTTTTTTAAAAGTGCACAAGTCATGAAAATTACTCAGTGTTGATGTTAATAAGAGACAGAACCAAACTTGTGTGCTCTATATATAGATGGTTTAGCTTATGTAAAAGCCGCTTGTGATTCCTTTGCTAAAGTGATGAAAGATCCTGAATTAAAAATTAATGCACAAATTATTTTTAGCTATAGATTTTGTTATACTGTTTTGCAATTACAAACCTTGTTTTAGTGTACCTAATTCTACTGTGAAACATGAATAGAGAAGTAACTGCATTTATTTTCCTGCATGTATTTGGAACTACTTGCCAGCTTGCAGACCGTCTGAGATATTAGTTATAGTTAATGACAGGTTTTTGTTAGGAGTTTAAAGGTGGAGGTATTTTCTGTCTTTCCAGAAAGTCAGCTGACTCACAATGCTAATGTGGTTCCCATATATTAGAAAACTTGAACTTAGCCTCGAAGAAGGAAAGTCCCACTACTTCAGTATTATTCTACCAGAACTTAAATACAGGGCAATATACTGAGCCCAGTATAAATGGGCTTTGCACTTCCTGTTGCAGTAACTGCATGTGTCAAATATTACCCAAAACGCAGTATTTTCATCTGGGTTAACCGCTTTTCAAGCACTGCAGTGATTCCTAAACAGAAATACTACAAATTCAATATTGCCTGAAGTCTCTTAAATAATGTTTGTTTGTTTGTTTGTTTAGTAACATAAGGAACTGTTTTAGTTATGCTTTTAAATTACTCAGAGGTGGTGATTACATAAAGTATTTTGAAGATCGAAAGTCAAGGGTAGTTTGTCTGAAATTAAACTCTTTTTGAGAAACCAAGTGAATTATTTTGCCAAGAACAAGTCATTTAGTTACCTGGGAGAAATAATGCTAAGATAATACTAGATGTGATTAGCTGCTGGAGTCTGCTGGCATGCAGTTTGTCCGTGTTCCTTTAACTTACTCAGTGCAAACTCTGGCCTAAACTATTCATTCAGTGCACTCATTTCAGCTTGGGGAAGGAGCCACACCTTGGCTTCTCTGGTTTCATTTGAATTTTTTTCCCCTCACACAGTTGTCCAGTGACTCACTGAGAACTGTTTGTTTTTAAATGTTAGCAGAAGTCACTTTGCTTCACCAGGAAAAGGGCAGCTTGCCTAGTCCATTCTGTTCTTTACTCGGATTCCACCTTAGAGGCAAATAAGAGCTAGAATTGCTCCAAGCCAAGCTGGGCGATTGCCACTGGAAAGGAAAATAAAATTTGCCTGCCAACCTTCCGCTGTCTGGAATAAATAGGAGATAACCTTTTTTCACTTTGAGGGACATGGTACGGGCAGAACAGGTCTGGTGCAGTTACTGCTGTTCTTTTAGGATTGTTTGTGTGAGTATTTGGCATAGCTGGCAGCAACTGGATGCAAGGAAAGTAAAGACTTTGACTGGTTAGAAATAACATTTCAATGAGGACACCTTACTGGAAAGAAATCAGTTGCCTTTTATATGCACAGCTCTGCTGCTGTAATTGTTCTGAATCTGGAAAGCCCCACCAACACTTGAGTTTGCAAGAAAAAACTGATCTAATTCTGAACTCACTGGCCAAAACAACAGTAAAGCTGAGATGCAAGCTGTAGTAATTGCATTAATACAGCTTCTCTTTTATTCTGCTAAGGACTAGGTGATTAGCAGGATGGGGATTCAGTTAGTTGCAGTAGCCTCTTACAGAGGGAAGAGCAGGGTGTCACATGGGCTCCATACGTTCTTTTAGACCAGCATTGCCTGGTATTAAATGGTGCCGTAAATTGCACCATCAGGGAGTTGTCCCGCATGTGTCACCTTGTCAAGAGCTAGGTTGCACTACAAGCTGCAGTAACTTCATTTAGGTTTTTAAACTTATGTTGGAGCTGACATAAGGGACAGGAAAAAAAATCCTTTTTGTATTTCAGCAGTTAGAATATGACAGTAGAAAAATTACTGGTTTATATTCCCTTTACATTGATCTAAACTGTATTTATCCACTCCTGCACAACATTGACTTTTATGGAAGTTTTAGTTCTGTGTGAGAGAAAAAACACCAGTATTCTACAGGGATTGCTGGAGATTTAGGGTCATTCGTTGTTAATCAGCGTGGAGTCCATTGTAGACCACAGATTGCACCTCTGTTTTGGGTGAAAACTCAGGATAATCTGTGTTGTGATACTAGTCCACAGGATGAATTTTAAGTGCTTTGCAGTGAGGAGACAGATACCTAAAGTACCAGCAAATTCCTTGCTGCAAGCTTAGTTGCAACAGAGAGTCTTAATTCATATTTGTCTTAAATAGTTGGTGGGATTCTTTTCTGCGATGAGATAGTAGAATTTCAGAGAGTTCTCAAAAGGCTTTACTTCAGCTTAAAAGTGCTATCAAGAACGGTATAGTGGTTACTGAATTACTCATGGTCATGTCTGAACAGTTCCAAAAGAAGCACAGAAATGTACACTAAAGTGTAACTGCCCAGTCAGCTGGAAAACATTGTTATGTTTGCAGGCCAGTAATTGTAAACTGGGAGATAAACTGAAAGAATGCTTGAAGGGCACACTTTTTATTTATTACATAAAAGCCTAATACAAGTTGAAAGACTTTGAAAAGTTGCTGTAGTTCCTCAGGTAATTACTGCAAGTCCTTTTGAAATGAGTGTCTCGTATTTTCTTTTTAGTAGATACTCCTCTGTATTGATCAGTTGCTTAAACCTCACTAAGCCTGTAGGTAACAATTAGGAGGGGAGGGGTTGAGCAATGTCTGTTTATAATTGGAAAGAAAATCACAGAAAAATTAAATCCTAAAGGCAAATTGCCAAAAACCACTTACTGCTTGACAGCTGTGAATGTTTGGCTCACAGTTTTCCCTCTGGAGTGATACAGGGCATTTAAGCTCTTTAAAGGTTCCTTAGTGATATCATTGAAAGACTAAAGACTATTTAGTATGATAAGATCACCCTAGTGTGATCACACTATCGCACCAATGTCAGAAAGTTAATACTGGGATTGAGTTTAAAAAAAAAAATAACCCAAACTAAGATTTGTTGGTGGCTGATGCTTTTTTGCCCAGTGGGAACCCTACCCAATAAAATACTGTTGCCCTTCTTGGATTTCATGTACTTAGTCCACATACTCTGAGCTAACTTGTTGCTTGTTGGTGCTGCACTCCCAGCCATTTCAGGCTCAGTTTAGCATCCTTCTGGTGATAGGTGTGGAAAGGTAGTGGCACAGTCTTACCAAAGAATTTCTTAATGTTGCCTCATGATTTCATAACGTTGCTTGTGCAGATAAGCCTGGGTCTGAGTCCATCCCTCCATGTAATAGTTATTTTCGTAAACTTTCCAAGTTCTGTCTTAAAATAACTTTTTTTGACCGTTTGTCAGCACTGCTTTTTTGGGAGCGTTTTCCAAACTCTGACCTCTGCTGGTCAGACATCTCTTTCCAAGTTTGTATCTAAATTTATTTCTGAGTTGTGATCCCTCAGGCACAATGTCTTTTTTGCTCATACAGCATCTCTCCTTGGGGGTTTAGTTTCCTAAGATGTTGTAAAGAATAATTCTCTCCTTTCCCTTTGTCAAGGCTAGACAAGCAAATCTGTAATCTCTGTTAATAACCTAACCTCTCATTTCCTCAGATATTCTGTATTCCTTCTCTGTATTTGGTATGATGTGGATTTATGGAATAGTACCCTGATACAGTTTTAGAAGAGCCCTGTACTGTGACATTCATACTTTACTATTGCTGCCAGACCACCAAAAGTAAAGACTGCGGTACAAAACTAACCTTGCAGTTTGACTAGCACGTATTTCATTTTGTTATAGCAGCTTTAGATTCATAAGCAATAGTAGAGTATGGTAAAGGATGTTACTGCGGATTTAAGTATTTACATAGTAAACCTGAGTTTGGGGGCGACTTTATATTTTGGAGTGTAGCTGAAATTTTGAATTTAAATGTTCTCTGCTTACGGAAAATGAAGACGTAAAATCTAGAAGAATATAGTTCTGACTGCAATCCTGTAAAATGAAGTAAAATGTCTATTGCCATTCTGTAACACAAGCTTTGGAGTCAGTGGTGAGATGCGTTCATTTACGTCTGTGCCTCTTTTCTGAAGGTGCCTAATTGAAATATGTGCCCATGCTTGGTTTGTTTGCATCACTGACAAACTTAAGGAAAGCATGAAACCAGTTAGTGTGTACAGGTAGAAGTTTTTGTGTGGTTTGAGGAAGAGTATATTTGAGCTGATAGTGTAGAGAGAGATGTCCTGAGATAGACAAGAAAAAGAGAAGCAAGCCAAATAAACACTGTGGGTGATTCTGGAAGAAAAGTGTAGAAAGGAGACCTTTGTATCAGGTGACAACTGATGGACTAGTGATGCAGTGAACAAAGGAATTATCTGATGTAGTTTTCTCTGTGGTCAGGAAGGGACAACCTACAGATCTTCTTGAAGAGAAGCCGATATGCCAGCCATTATGCCCATTTTCAATTTGAGCTGCTACATCTTGCAGTAGTAAAGATTTGGTTTTCCTTCTTGATCCTGAGTAAAGCCATGACATAGGTCAGTCTTTCTATTAAATGAGCTGAACCCTGTATTTGGCTTAGGGTTTTATCTTGTTTATTTGCAGCAATGACAGATGGGTATGGATTGGAATGAATAAGAGGAGTCCGGATTCTTTGGGAACCTGGCAATGGAGTGATGATAAACCCGTAAGTTAACTTATAACCAGGAAACCTCATGTCCTGATTTGTTTCACCTTGGACTGGATTGAAAGTAAATATTTTAATTAAAATATGGCAGATCCTTCAACAGATGAGTAACTTCGAAGAAGATTGTGCACTTAATAGCTGCCATCCAGGCAGATTTCCAATTAATAACATATCTTTAGTAAAGTTAACCTGATTTCTGTCTCTGTTGCATTAAAATATTTTTGAAAATATAGTAGTAAACATCTAAGAGCTGATGGAGAGAACAAAATGTCTTAATGCCACAACAGAGGGTAGGGTTTATCAGTTCATCTCCTTGATACATCAGACTACTCCAAAAATATCTTCCTCACTGAAATTGATTTATTTGCCTGAAATTGTGAGTTCTTTACTTCTCTCCACCCCCACCCCCCCAACCCCTCCCAAATAATAACAGGTATGCAGAGTCAAAACTGATCCAGTGACTGCCATTTAACACGTGTTTTAATAGCGATAAACATAATGGGATCCCGGGTTTGAATGGTTATCTCTGGCGGTTACCATAGCAAAACCAGGTGTAAATAATGATCCTTTCATCCCGTCCATTCTGTAGGTAACTAGTGTTGTTATGCCACTGGATTATCTGGAAGATGAATATGATACAAGAGACTGTGCTGCATTAAAGGTTAGTTTCAAGGTTTTTAGTAACAGCATGCATATTTTTATGTGGAAGTACGTGGGGAAAAATACTTTTTTCAGCTGTATATTGAAGTTAGGTTGACTGAGATGTTTTCTTTGCATAACGAAAAATTTGCTAGTGTTCCTTTTATCAATCTACACTTACCAATTTTCACTTATTCGAGCAGATTTTACAAATCACATGCTGTGCGAATAATAACTTTTCATAAGACTTCTTTTGAGATACAGAATATTTTAGTGACAATACTATTCCCTTTTACATAGTGCTGTACTATGTATCCCTTGTATATTACACGTAACACTTGAGGATGTAAGGTGGAGTCTAAAACCAAAAAGCAAACAGGGCCTTATCAGTAACTTCAAAAATCTAGATCAGTTTTTCTGAACTGCAAATTAAGAAATTGTTTGAAACCTCAAATAGGGGTATGCCAGGATAGACTGTGTTTGTGTTGTAGACAAGAGGAGAGCAGTTTGAATGGGACACTGTGAATATAGTAACCTCTTTCCCCTTCCTGCTAGGTATAGACACATTCTTTCACTAAATGATAAAAAATTCTCCTTATTTGGAGAGACCAGCAAGAATGATGAAGTCAGATTTTAAGCTTGATTATAAGAAATAATCTTAAATAAGCAAGATTATTTCTGTGCCTGTTCTGAGCAGAAATGAGAATCATTTCAGGGCAACAAGTTGCAACAGATAATTTAGTAATAACCATCGATGACATCTTGTGCACTACAAAAAAGCAAAGAAACAACGTTCTAAGAAGAGGCTTTTGTGTGTAGACTGACTTTAAGCCCTTTACCTAATTGCTTCACAAGCTTGGCTAGCATGGAGAGTTAGTTGACAGTTGTATCTACTCTTTTTTTTTTTCTTTCTTTTTCTTTTTTTTTTTTTTTTTTTTTTTTTTTTTTTTTTTTTCCCAAATAAGTTGTGGCAAATATACGGACTTTGCCAATGTACTTTTAAAATATGGTTTCATTTCATATTTCAGAGGCCTGTACACACTAACCCAGTTCTCTGTTACTACTTTTATAGACCTCTCAGTTCTCACGGAGATCATTTTGGAGGTTTTATTTCCATGAAGGCAGAGAACTGGAGTTTTACTTCAAGCCTTTTGATTGTGAAGCTAAACTTGAATGGGTCTGCCAGATAACAAAAGGTAAACTGCACTTACATCCATTGATTCATATAAAAGAGATTATTATTTATTACCACTGAGTTGCCATTATTGCCCAAACTTTGCAAACAATATTTTATCATTTCTTCTGTACATGAGATGTGTTGTCTATGTCACAAACAGATGTGCCCTTAGATGTTCAAAGATACATCATAAAATGAGGAGGATGCAGTATCACGGCTCCCATAATCTTTCTTTTGCCATGAAGTGAGAAGTGGCTCCTTATTAGATGAGGTGATATAAGCCACTGAGTTGCAGCATTTGTGGATTTTACTTAGTCTTTCTTAGTGATATTTTAACTATGTGACCACAGACACCTTGCACTCACTTCAACCTTAGGTGAACTATTCACCTTTTGCTAAAACTGGTGTACTAGATCCTCACTTTTTGGTGAGGCAAAGGAGTGGGAATACAAAAGAATAGCATGGCATGTCTGCACAGATCCAGGTATTTCCATGCAGTATGGGAAGTGCTGTAATCTAGTAGGCTTTTACATTTTGGTTGTTCATTAAAAGGCGTTTCAGGGGGTGAAATGTTCTTGTTGTGGGGAGTTACAAGTAGATATACTGCTTTCCTTGTATTCTGCTTGGGAGAAGAAACCCGCAAATGTCTACAAATGAGGTATGCAAAAGTCCTGTTAGTTTTGCATCAGCTAATTTTAAACTATTAAACCTCTGTGCGATTTCCTTCTCCTTTTATTTATTCCATCTTGTATACTGAGGAGCATGAGTACAAGCTATCACTTCAATTATTGGTGACCACAGCCTCGTTAGAAGGTGAACTTGAAGTGACTATTCCTTCTTTCCCTCTGCACAGGTACCACTCCAAAGACACCTGATTGGTATATACCAGGTAAATGGACTTTTTGCGTGTTCTTCTGCTATCTGTATATAGTTGTTAATACTCCGTATCCTTTAATAGTTTTGTTATATTACTGCTGTAATACCTTTTCGATATCAGCAAAGGTCATGACTGATAGAACTTGCTTCTAAGAGTTTTTCAGAATTGATTTCCCATGTGTGTGGTATTTCTTTTGCATAGATGAAATTGGAATTCATGGAGCCCCACTTGTTGTTGATGGAGCAGAGCTGTGGTTTGTACCAGATAAAAACCTGAGCTTCCAGGAAGCTATTTTCTACTGTCAAAAAAATGATAGTGATTTAGCCTCTGTGGAGTCTTACCCAAAACTCAGGACAATACTGTCTCAAATAGAAAAGGTAAGGGGCTGTAATCTGTCTTAACAGATAGTTCCACTACAGGGAAATTTTCTTGCCAGTTTTTCCAATATAAGAAAATGTTAATCCTTAGCTTCTTTCCTTGTTCTGTTGGTCTTAGCAATTTTTAATTGTACTTGAAAGGAAAAGAGGAGTTGAAAGAGAATTCTTTTAATGTCAGGCTTGTAAAAGAATTTTTAAATTTAGAAGTAGTCTTAACAACATGGAAAAAATCAAACAAACCTCCAAATGGAGAGAAAGTGTCATAACAAGACCACCGTGTAAGCATCTCATTGCCTGCAAATACTTCACTAATAATTGTGCCAGTTCTTAATTTTATGCATGAGATAACACATCATTTTTCACCTGATGAGAGGATTTAATTAGAAATGTGTGGTGGCCTGATAGCCTTTACTGAAAGGAGTTTTTTGTGTTCATAGTATTCAAGTACATTCTTTCAAGGAATCTTATAAAATGTCAAGTTTCAACATCTCTGTTGCAACCTTTCGTCAGTGCTACCGCTTGTGAGACAATAGTTTGTGAAGTTAGCATCTTGCAAGCTCTCTTCCTGAAATTTCTTCTGGCAAGAAGTTACCTAAGAGGAGAAATTACAAGGCGGGAGAAATTGAGGATTCAACCTGCTACGCCTCTGGCCTTTGCACGAACTATGTTAGGCTGTCTGCTGGAAGAAGAGGTTTATTTTGAGGAAGGAAATCAGTCAGTCAGTCCTGTGGAACCTATCAGCTTTAGGCATTTTGCAGCTATGTCTTGGGTCTCTGCTTGAGTTCCTGCTATGAATTTTGTGGCAATGATGTATGTAGCACACACTTTAGACAGTGCTGCAAGATTTCCTGTGGCTTCGTCAACCACAGTGGAAATTACAGACTTTTTTTCTGGTAGGTGCAGGGGTCCATCTGCTTGGCTTGAACTGTATCCTTTCCTATTGCTGAAGAACAGTAATTCTTGTACGTTTTAGAAACATTTTAAATAAAAATTAATTTTGCCATTGATTTATCTTTGCTAGAGTCTGGAGTTCTTTCTCTATGGGTTGTAAAATACTGGGTTTTTTGTTCTCTATTTCCGCAGTTATCAAACAGTGAACAGAAGTGGTGGCTGAAGTTTATCGATTATGGCTACAGCTATCATTCACCGTATGTAGAATAATTATGGGATGCTTTATTGTAAGCTTTTTTTGATGTGCTTTTTAGGAACATAGTTAATTAGAATAGTTTCCAAAGGAAAATATTTGATCCCCAGATTTGTAAAAGCTTACTTCTTCTGTATCATCTGAAAGAAATACGATAAATAATTTGAACTAAGCTAGAAAAAAATACAGTGGTATTCAGTGACTGCTGTTCTCTGCTTTTGTTGACACGTACCTGCACCTATTCTTGCGATGCTAAACTTTAACCGTAGAGTACCTAAAACAGAGAATAGAACTGTGTAGTGCTCAAAGCAAACAGTAGTAAAGACGGTATAGGTGCACAATTAGAAAGTGGGTATATTTAAAAATATTGTTGAAATACTTTAATAGGCTGCCAACTTCTGAATTCTATTCTCATTACAGGCATTATCCACACCAAAAATTTAATTCATAATAACTTAATAACTGAATTCATAGTCCATTTCTTGTGCTTCTGTTGAGGCTGCTAGATTTCAAGCTGTTGGCCTTTGACATCTTACATGCGAATCCTTGAAATCTGTGGTCTTAGTAGCTGTGTATTCAATTGATCTTTAAAATGCTTTTACTGGATTTTTAAGCCAACTTCTATGTTCTGCTAATAATTGGGGAACTGCAGGGGAAAAAAATCTGGAAAAAATCCCTGTCTATTGGCTTTGAGGATATCTGAAAAATACCTGAGAATGGGGAATGGGAAATCAGTTTAAGACATCAATCTTCCAGTTGGGTAATGCTCAAGTCTTGGAGGGCTTATACTACAGCCCTGTAGAGCTGAGGTGGCTCACAGTAAACCTTGCATCGTGCCGTTCATAGCTGAAAAGGATCATGGGCTTCTGACAAGGAAAATTCTCCACTTTCTAAAATATTGTAGCAATATACTACTGCAAAAATGATACAGGGGGTATTGCCCATTCTCCTCACTTGACCTGACAATGTGCTGTGATTGCAGCGTGGCGATAACTCACCTCTTACCCTTGTTCTTAACACAGTTGATTTGAGCATGCTACATAGCTACTGAACCTACCACATCTTTGTTCCTAGTCTAGGTTTCCCCCCTCTGTCCTTTTCAGTGCTCTAGGGCATCTCCTAGAAACAGTTACCATCCCAAATTTTTGTTAGCACTGGCTCTATTGTTATCAGTTTCCACTTGAAGATCACACTGGATTGGAAGTTGACTCTGAAATGTTTATATCCAGTTTACAGATATTTTCACGCTTCCATGATCGATACTTTAGAGATTGCTGGTATGTTTCTAGAAAGAACTGGTACAGAGGTAAGGCTGTTTTCATTTTTTTTACTCCCTCTATCATTATTATATTTTAAAAACAAGTAATTACTACTCTATCCAAACTCTTATATTGAATGCAAATTGATACTGAATTAGGAGTGGATGGCTTCTTGATGATAATCTGACTGAATTTTGAATTATTTATTTCTTCCTCATGGTAGAAGCTATAGTACTGTTTCTTAATGACCAGAGACAAACCTGAATTCAGATGACAAATTTTAATGATTCATTGTCACTTGTTTTGCAACATAAATTAATTAAGTGAAATCTGGTTTTGGTTGTTGCCTTTTTGTGTCTATCTTACGTACTCTGAGCGCTGGAAATTGAGTCAGAGTTGCATTAGGTAGAGGAACTTAACTGAATACTTGCAACTGCACGTGTATCTGGAGATGCAAATTTCATTAAGCAGTGGAGTCGTACTGGAAGAGATTCATGAAGTAATGGAAGTGCCATGTGGTGGTGCTTTAAGCTTCTTATTTTCTTTTCTCAACACTGTTTTATATTGGATAAAATGTGTAACTCCTGGAGGACAAATAATTCTTCCTGTCTACTACCATTTCTGCTTTAAAGCACATTTCCCCATTATTCTGTTCCATGCTGCTGACCTGTTTTCATCCCTATTAGCCAAAAATTGTGCTTGCCTGGGAAGCCAGTCTAGTTACTGTAGGAGTCGTGTAAAGCTGTACAGGCTAAACGCTCTCCATACGGATGTTAAAGGATTCCTGTTGGCTTTAATGACGTTTTAGGTCACACACCCTCTATGCCAGAATATGAGATAGTTCATATTCAAAATCTTCCTGTTTCATTTTTCTGTTTTGAAGTGGTCTCTGCCTTTCTGAAGTGATACTACTGGAAGCAAGGGACCAGATTCTGTATCTTTAGAAATATTATATTACTGTCTGATATAAGTAATTTGTGTTTGTCTCTTGCTCTGCTGTTATTTCCAGTGCTTTAGATTGCATAGTATTTCACCGTGGTTGCGCTAAGAAGGACTTTACTTGAGACTGGTCTTTGTCATGTCATAAAGTATGGGTGGTAATTGGAATGTGACAGGCATCGCTATAACTTTTTTAAAACTTCTGTTTCTGCAGACTACCCAGTTAACTGTAATGTGAAACTGCCCTTCATCTGTGAAAAAAAAAATGCCTCCTTACTAGAGAAACATGACCCCAGTTACCGTCCAGTCAGAGGAGGTTGCCCTAAAGGTTGGAGTCAGTTCCGGAATAAGGTACAGAGATAATACAGTTGATCATCCTGACCTGTTTTTGATATTCCAGTAAGCTGGAGCGCCCTGCTGAAAGAGGTGTTCAACAATGGACAGGGAGGTGGTTTTTGAAAACTATGTGTAGTGATTACAATCATCTGCCCCACTTCTCTGCCCCTTAATCAGGACTGACGGTTTCTTAATTTCAAAGGAGTAATTTCCAGGTTTTTTCTTTTTCCATCACCACGTGTTTAGGTTAAAGAATGTTGGCTTGTATTGTCTATTCTTGGGCTCTGGTTTGAAGGAAGAGAACAGTTAGAAAGGCAGAGAATAAGGTTTCTGTTGTAGAAGTGTCTTTAATACTCTTGCTGAGTAATTATAGGCAGGAGCAAGCTGGCAGACGCTGCTTCCTAAGTTGCTTTGAAGACTTTACTCAAGAGTTAGGAGCAGCTTTGAAGAATGAACCAACAGGTCAGAAGCCATAGTATAGTATATTTCAGTACTATGTTTTATAGCAGTCATCTGAAGTTGTAGGGAGACTGATTGATCCCTGTTATTTGGCGCACCACTATTCTGTACATCTCTTTCACGGGCACCCCCTTGCCGTGGGGAAGGAGCTTGCGTGCCCTGGTGAGGTTGAGAGCTGTGCTGGTGGTGGCATGTGCCTCCGGTGGGGTCTCCCAGGCCAGACAGGTCTCAACTGAAGGGTCAGACAAAGTGCGTCCACGGGCAGGATGGGCTCAGTAGCCTTCGGGCAGCCATCCTAGGAGAAGGACAACTCTGACTCCAAACCCGGGCAGATGGAGCTCATTTAGCCTTGTAAGGCATCCATCATCTAAGAGAAGGATACTCTAACCAAACCTATGACCTGAGGACTTTGCTGTCACCGTCCAAGCTCGCTAGGCCCTGGCAGATGAACCTCAGGTGTAGAGGGTGGAGCCAGTTCCGCGCACGCTGCGCCTCACCTAAAAAATCCACCGCGCAGGGCCGAAGGGTGCACTCACGTTTGCAAAGCCCTGTAGCAACAGCCAAGGGACGAAACGGCAGGTGAAAAGCTGCAAGACCTTCTGCTGTGCTTTTTGCGACTGGTCTTGCCTATCCCGCATTGGCCTTTTCAGCCATCAGCGCACTTGCAGTAAGCGTGGGTAAAGCCCTTCCCAAATCTTCATTCGCGAAGCCAAGCCGTGATGATTCTGTACATAAGGAGTGTGCATCACATCTGCGTTGTGCCCAAGCTTGCAAATTCACATCATTGCAGAATATAGCTTTTGAGTTCCAGTGCAGGTCCTGGCCCAACCCTCCCTGACTCTAGAGTTAATGTGTGAATTCTCGTTTTAAAACAGTACATGATCCTGATGCAACCAATTAAAAATTTCTGAATTCTAATCCTCAGTGAACGAGGTGTTAGTCTGTGGGATCATTTCATATTTAGCTATTCTGTGGAATCTAGTAAGAAATGCATGCACCTAGTATCAGTTCCCTTGCTTTCTGAGAAAAGATCTTTATATGTTATTGCAGGAATGAAGGAATTTTTCAGGATTGGTTTAAGAACCTCGCCTTATGAATTATTTCATAGGAAGCAATGGTATGATGAAAATCAGTTTCATTATGTTTATTTTGCAGTGTTTTCTAAAGATGAAACCTGACCATTTAACATTTAATGCAGCTAATGAAAAGTGTGTAACTTTTGGAGGCTCCCTTCCATCTATCTCCAATCAAGCTGAGCAAGGTACGATGGTGAACTGGGGGCACTTTTAGTATGCATCTTTTCTTCCACATTCAGTATAGTTCTTCTTAAGAACTTTAGCATAAACTCACTTAGTTACCTACAGGCATACTGGCAGCATTCTAAATATCCAAGACCAGTTAAAAATGTGGTGCAGATTGTTGTTTACATCACTAGAAACATAACATGGAAATGCAGTCAACAAACATTTGAGCCAATTCTCTGATTAATCTTAACCTGTTATAAAAAGGAAAATTTATAAAAGCTTACATTAAGGGTTGAGGATGGAAGGGTCACTACTGAATGAAAAATTCCTGCATTTTGCTTTGTGAGTTAAACCATAACCGAGACTGTAGACTTTGCGCTGTGAAACCCACCTTAGGGCCTGCTTCCAAGACAAGCTCAGCTGTCTGTCTGAGAATGAGATGGCAACACAATGCCCGCTGGAGCATGTAGGACCGACCCTCTAGGCCTAAGTGTGCTGAGCAGCTTAAGTCAATGTGTCTAAACCGACCACCTGCAAACTCTCCAGGACACTGACAGCAGGATGGCAGGCAGGGAGTCAGCAAAACGCCTTTGCTTGTTCCGCCTTTGGGACCTGCCTCTCAGCTGTCATATAAACTAGAGTCACTGGGGTAAACGCAGTGAGGAACAAATGCGTTTGCATTGGCTGCAAGTAGTGGTCAGCAGTAAACTGCGGAATGAGGCAGCTGCTGTATTTGCATCTCTGTTCTTGTGGATAACTAACAGTTCTCTGCAGGTATAGCTGAAGTAGATCACTTGAATTCTGCAATGTGCACAGGGCATGTTTTCTCTGCAAGCAAATAATCTCGTGCCAAATGGTATATGGAGAGTGGACTAGGGAGGCCACTAGTGTACACACAGGCAGGACTTGAATGTAATTTTTTTTATAATTGCTGTTATTGGGGATGAATAGGGTTATAGCCATACAGGAATATACCTGAGACTTGTGTGGTTTTTGGGTGCCTTTAAGATTGCAAGAGCATAACCATTCTGAAATGTAACTAAGAGGATCTTTTGTCTGGTTTGGTGCATATGGAAGTGTTTCCTATTTTTTCTTGTTTGTTTTTCTCTCCGACACCCCGTAGTGGAGGCCACCTGTATGGAAAGAAGGCACAGCTCTCTTAAGGAAGCATGCCTCTTTCTGTAGGCTATTCTTCCCAGTGGCATTTGGTGGCTGGCTAGCTCTGGCATGTAAATCTTCAATGGCTTTGTCTAGCTCACAAAATAGGCTGCGTCTAGTCTGGCATGTAGCCAATAATTAGGAAGCGTCAGCAGTAGCTATAATTACATAGCTTCAATTTGTCTTCTTAATCTAGACAAACTTTGTGAATGCCTTTGGTGCCTGGAGGATCACCGAAGCCGTTTGTTTTGTGCCAGAATGCTCACTAAGAGGGGTCTGATGTAAGGTTTTCCTGGCTGAATTTTTTCTGACTAAACCTGACTTCTTTGCCCTGTCCTGCTTTTTCTGATGGTGAAGTGGGAAAACTCTGCCAGAATCCCAGAAGTGGTTCTCATTTATGGTATACGTCAGTAGGAGAGGAAGATGTAAGCTAAGACTTCCTCCATCAGTTCAGAGAAGGCAGGAGGGAGCTATTCTGTTATCTCTTCAGGGAGACAGTAGAAGATCTTGCAGACCTGTGGAAAAGCAGCTTCTAAATGTGGACATAAATGCAAGAGTACAAAGTAGTGGGCAGAGAAACAGGTTAAACCCACTACCTGCTCCTCAGCTGAGAATTTGGAGGACAAATACCAAGCCTGCTCCTTTCAGATAAAATCAATATGAAAGGGGACATCTTATGGAAGGAAGAGGTGATAAGCATTGGTAATCCATAAAGGGCTGGGAAAATAAAGTTAATTCAAACAGGGGCTGCATTATTTATGGGTACAGTCTTTTTCAGATGTTTGCTGTTGTCGGAACCACAATATGTACATTTACTGTTCTGCCCGCAGATTATATAACGTCCTTGCTTCCTGGTATGCCAAAAGATATTTGGATTGGATTGCAGTTTCTGTTCAGCACAAAGGAAAACAAATGGATAGATGAAAGTAAACTGTTGTACAGTAACTTTCATCCACTCCTGACAGGAAGATTAAGGAAAATTCCACTGGACGTAAGTTCTGACTTTTCTAGACTATTGGGTAATGCGCTTTGGAATATTGACCATATTTTTAAAAAATTTCTAAAAAAGACAAAAATTATGGAACAGACCAAATCCCCCAGTTTGTGCTTTTAATTGGCAAACAAGGTGACTGACAATAATGGAGTTCGGTTTACCTTTATTTGGATGACAGCTTCTAAACTGAGATACAAAACACTGAAGGGTGAAGAAGAAAAGCTGAAACAACTATTTAATGACTCTTCTGGAACTTTTTTTGCAGTTTAAATACTACATGAAGAAAACCATCAAAAAGATGCTATCAATAATTCTTCATTCAGTTACACTTAAAATGTAAACACACCTTACACATTGGCATTTTTGCTTGTTGCTCTACCCAAGGTGAAGCATAATAACTATAATCAAATCACACCTACAAACAGGATTTATTTTAAGCATTAAATATTTTCATGCGATGTTCTCCCCTGTATTTAACTTAAGAATTAATTTTGAGTCCAGACACCTCGTAGTGTTTGTAAAATAGGTAAGCTGTGTTGCACCACTCCTTTGAAACTTCTTAAACAAGTTCAGACAGCTCGAGTTCTCCTAGGGTCATATACTTCACCTTCTCTACACAAGTATGTTTATGCCTTATTTGAATATGATAAGCATATTTCTGGTTTTCAGCTTTTCGACGAAGAATTTAACAATCAGTGTGGTGTAATCCTCAATGATCCCAGGTCACAGTATGCTGGAACGTGGAATTTCACGGCTTGTGCTGACAAGCATTTCTTGGGTATATGCCAGCGGCCTATAGGTAAGTCTGAAGAGTCAAAATAAATTACAGCCAGAGTTTGCAGTTAAGATGCATGTGCCAGGAGACTTTCTAATGCGTGTAAGTAAGTTATTGCACTTGAAGAGCAAGTTTCTTGTGGAGACTGAACAGGTAAATTTTAGTAAAGCAGAGTGTAGAGGATGATTTGGGACCTGTTTTGTCAACCATTCGGAATATTCCCTTTTGTTTTTCATAGCCCAGTTCAGAGGGAATCTGTTTTCCTGAGAGACTCTGTGTAATTTTGATGGAACCATACTTCAGCAGACAGGGCTTTAATGTACTGTGGGTATAGAGGTCATGTATGTCGAGGGGTGGAACAAGTGACCCCCCCCTTTTCCTCTTCAGAATGGTAAAAGTGACAAGCCCTGGGAAGCTATTGTGCAGTATTTCCATCCTCCTTAAACATATCCTGTGATTTTTAGAACTATCAGAATGTGAGGTATCATATGCTCCTAACATTGAAATTGGTCTCACCAAAGCAAACCTTGAGGGCGTACATGGAGAGTGATAATTCAGAGTGATGCAGCTTTCCCTAGCTTTGTATAGATCTGTTTGTACAGATTCTGGCATGAATAGGTTTTCTTAATCTGAATTAAAAATAATATTCCTTTGTAACCACGTGTGTTGGTCAATACCAATTACTGGAATCAGATCAAAAGCATATAGCTATTACACGCATCTAATTACTGCTATGCACCAATGCTCATCATACCCACTTCTGAGTGTGTTCCTCTGTGTAAATAATCCTTTTAAGTAACTAACGTGCTATGTTATTAAAAAAAAAAAGGTGTGCAAAATACCCAGGAATATGTCTCCTTTCATTGTTAAATAGGCAGAGATTTCCCTGCCCGCTTGCCCTCATTTAACACAAAAAAACCCCCCTTTATTTCAGTGCCATATACTTCAGAAATTCTGAGTGTCCAGATTAGAAGTCTGCATGGAAGAGATGTAGTCATAAAGTGAACAGGGGGATTTTTATTAGTAGGAGGTTGGCAATATATCTGTATAGATCAATATATTATTAGTCTGGGCTGACTAAAATACTAAGCACTTCTTCCTTGACACAAGTGGAGAAGGTGTAATAAGAAATGTGTTTGGACTGCTAGAGACTGTGTCCTGGTACGGTTTGGTCTTATATCGTCATTGTATTGGGGATCTAAGGATAATGCAGGTCGGAAAGGACCTCAGCAAGTTGCAGGGACGGCAGGTTGCTGTGAGAGAGTATGGGTTGCCCGGGGTTTTATCCTAGGGAAAAAGACAATTCATGTTCCTCAGAAGTCTTGGCATGATTGTAATAAGCAGACCTTCTTGAGACATTAATCATTGGCAATTACTTCTCTCAGAAATGGATGCTTCCCCTGCTAGCTTGTGTCCAGTTTGGTACCCCTTCATGAGAGACAGCACCCTTGGTTCCTTGGTTTTTGTAGCTGTTTAAGTGAAAGCATCTGGCAGCAGACACAAACCATTTGAAACAATCTCTTTCAGCCTTGTCACTTTCCTGATCTACTGGAAGCTCTAAATTTCAAATTAATGTTTTGTTTCTGTCCTCTTGTGTTTTGAAAAATGGTCCTGTCTGCCTATCAATCAGCCATTTATATTCTGTTATTTATGGAGAAATTTGCTTATTTATTTATTCATTCCCCTGTCTCGGTGAGCCTTTCTCTGCTTGATATTTTCGATGTCTGTGGTTTTCTCCCTCTTGGACAGCTGATTTCTTTTAGATTGTGTATAAAATTTGGGGAGTTACGAGGTTTGCATGTTTCAGTTTACCATCCGTGGGATTGTTTGCATCTTTTATTAACTGCAATTGCTATGCATCTCTGAGGTGTGTGCCTTCATGACTGGTGCTGGTAGCTGTCACAACCCGCAGTGCACAGAGCACACAGTGAATGGTACCCTCCTTACGCAAGGTGGATTTTCTGCAATTAGTTAAGCACATGTGGAGGCAAAATCAATTCCCGCTATACCCATGGATGGCCATGAGGAATTCTGGGACTGTGCTGTGCTAAGATCTGTACAGAGAAGTTTTGTAGCCTTTCAGGTTCGCATAAGCATAAATCCACAGGCTCCACAGAGAAAAAGGAGTCAAGTTTAGCTGTTGCTATATTGCAGCAGAGAGAGTCATGCTCTCCCATTCATGATTTTAATTAAAGTTATAGAATATGGTTTTAATTCAATAAATAAATTATTAACATTATTTAGCAGTTAGTTAAAAATAACAAATCTAAACTGTTATGAACCTGAGCTGAGAGAAAAATATATTAAAATAGAATTGGCTGAAAAGAATCCTTTTCTTTTATGTATTTTCTATCTATCTCAAGTGTCAAAGGTACTTTCTTCTAACTGTAATTATTAGCATAATCTTCTAAGCTTGTTGTTTATTTGTTTGCTTTTTCCAGGGGGAATTCGAACAGGTTTTTCTGTTTGTAACACAGAAATTGAGAGTTTAAAATGTATTTCAATGTTTAACCACCTACTAACTGGATTTCTATCTTATGTATAGGAGCTGCTGATAACCAGACAGAGCAAATCCTTAATGAAACACTGAGCTATCAAAACGTTCAGTACATGGTAATTCTGAAGAATCTGTCCTGGAATGATGCAATGGCTGCATGCATAAGTAACAAGATGCAGCTGGTTAGCATCACAGATCAGTTCCAGCAGGCTTTTCTTGCTGTTCAAGCTGCCCTTCATAATTACCCGCTGTGGATTGGACTCTTCAGCAGAGATGTAAGTTTTGTTTTCCCCCCGGGCAGAGTCTTAAGCTAGTTTTTAGGTAGGGTTTTTTTGTGTGAAGTAGAACCTGGCATGCCATTAAATTAATTTCTGGGGTAACTGTTTTCATTTATGGATTTATGGAGGGTCGCAAGATTAATGTTCTAAATCTTCGGTTTTCCAAGCTACATAGTTGTTGAACTCCAGTGCATGGATTGATGATGAAGAAACAATTACTTTAAAAGATTATAGGATAAAGGGATATATATTGTAGGGTGGCAGCACCATAGATGGCTGAATCATCTTTGTCTCTTTTGTTTATGAGAGAGTTATTGGTCTTTCAATATCATCACCACCGTTTACGGTACCATTCTAGAAAGACAACCCAAAATCTGTTCTAGAAGGGAGAAACTAGAAATGGCAAATAGAATTTAAAAATGAATCACTTAAAAAGATAACACTTCTAGAGATACATTTCTAAAGCTTAACACAGTCTCTGTTGTTACTTCATGTAATTTATGCCTGTGCTTTGAGTTAAAGGGAGGCATCACTGAGACAGGCTAGTGAGTTTTTCTTTTTTCTCCTGTTTGTTTTGTCTTTGGAGAAGTCAGTGCAGAAGTTACTGCTTTGCCTTTATTGGCCAGAAGATCTTCACTGTGGTTTGAGACTTTCTCACTTAATGAAATGGTCTGGGCTTGCTTTCAGGGTGTGTCTTTTTTGTCAAACACATGAGCCTTGAGATAATTGCAAGAAAAAAGTTAAAATTTATTTCAGATGTGCCTTACCTACAAAGGTTTAATGGTGCTCATTCAGCACCCGTGTTGTTATGATCTTCCTGTGTCAGTAATGGGCTACTGAGTATTCTGGGCAAAGCAGGGAGAAAAAGCAGAAATTTGAGTATATACTTCATGGAGAATATTTTTAAAAGGAAACAGGCATTTAATCTTAGTGAAGATGGAGAAACCAGAACAACCCATTTTCTCTCCTCTTTTGAAACTTTATCTGGAAGCGAAGATCAAGTGATTCATTGTGCTGCATACAAATCAGATGTGCACTGGCTTTTCACTGTTGCAACACTTTGTTACTTGGGCACAATTAAAACGTCACATGAAAGGAAGTTATAATGAAACTGGTCAGCAGAACTTGCTAATCCAGTGCTGGAATCATGGACACAAAAGAAAGATACAAGATAAATTAAATTACAAAGCAGCAGGGGGATTTCCTGAAGAAAACTTTTAAATGTAAAATTGTTAAAGGATGGCATGCTTGTCATATGTGGGTTTTTTCCTTATTCCTTCTGCATCCTCCAGGGCAGGAGCACATCTGATTTATTAAATCAATTATTTAATAGATTACTTTCAACTCAGTGTGGACTAACTGAGACTGGGCCTTTTTTTCTGATATTACCAGTTTTCCAAGACCAGATAATTCTATCCACTATTGATGTGCCGGTGCAAATGATGCAGTTCATCCATAAGCATAGTAATTAAACATCACCATTTGATAATTTGCCATCCACTTCAGCTAATTCATATTTTTGCAGCTGCAAAACTTAAAATAATGAAGCTTGTTATATTGTGAGCAGCTGATCAGATTGTGAGGGCAGTGGGACAGATACAGTTTTCACCAGAGAGAGAGACACTAAATATCTAGCCAATTTAAATGTATTATCATGTCTTTTTCTGTACCTAATAATTTTTACTGTGTAAGCTCATACCTTTTAATTATATGATGCTAGGGTGGAAAACATTATGGCTGGCTGGATGGGAAACATGTTAGCTTTAGTCGCTGGTCTGAAGATGATGAAGAAACAAGTGAAGAATGTGTGTTTTTGGATACCGATGGCTTCTGGAAAACTTCCGACTGTTCCTCTGAAAATCGAGGTGCTATTTGCTACGTATCAGAAAGTATGTATCCTGGCATAATACTTACAAAAAACTTAATTTTCTTTTATTATGAAGCATATTTGATAATTCTAGATCATACCTTCAAAATTACAACTTTTTAAACTTACATTTCCTCAGAGAGGCTGATTTGCACACCAGGGAAAAAAGAAACAAACTTCAAATAGGGGTCATGCACGTGTTGGTCTTAATCCACGTGTTACTTGCAGATGAATTCAGCATGGGTGCATTGGGCCAGACCATACCCTTCACATTGCCAACGGATTCTACCTTTGCGCTGTTTCTGTAAGACTGTGGCATAGCAATCTCTCCCACTTGCATGTGGAAGAAGAGTCAGCTGCCTCCTGTACTTCTGTACATCTTAGTAGTGTCTTAGTAGTGGGGCCTCCTGACATCTCTTCCGACATGGAAGTCTATACAGGGAGGAGGTACATGACTACACGGAGAAGAAGAATAACGGGTAGATGCTGATTTGAAAGGTGTAAGTTAAAGTGATCTGCAATTCACAACCCGCTTCTAAATATATACCAATTATAGCAAGACAGATAGATAGGTGTGTAGCAGGACATCTTTGCAGGGTGATGCGTAGGTACTATGGCCCTTTTCCGAAAAATGAAAAAGATCTTTCTGAGAGATCATCACAGATTTCTTCCCTATGACACCACTGTAATTTGTTATGTTTTGTCTTTTGGGTTTTTTCCATGAGGGGTCACAGTTAAACCACTGCTGTACATACTGAATCACAGTAAAGTTTATACTTGGCATTGAGACAACCTCAACTATTTCGTGCTTGTGATCTAAGCAACTGCAGGAAGAGTCCTTCTCACTCCGCAAGTATTAGATAAAGCCACAGAGCTAAGATGTGTTGCCAGCCACGAAGTAGCTTATTTCTTCTGGTGATCTGTCTTCGTACAAGAGGCAGTAAGAGCTTTTAGTTATTGGCCCACACTTAGCACTTCTATGTAGAGATATTATTCGTAAACCTATATAACAAAAATTGTGAAAAGTTGCTTACTGCAGGGTTTTTTACTTAAAAAATCACCATCATGAGGAAACTGAAACCAACCATGTACACACATTTAGAGGATGGCACTTGATTGTCTTGCATGTTTTTAAATGACACCTGAAAGTGGTTTGTGGTGCGTCAGGCTAAGGGGTGTTATGAATAAGTCACGTCCTGAATGTCTTCTTTCCTTTCTTAGAGAAGATTGAAAAAGAACAAGTTACACAAGTAAAGTGCCCACATAAGATTAAAAATGCTCCCTGGATATCATTTAGAAACAATTGTTACACTTTCATGATAAAAAATAGATGGCGAGAACAGAAGTCTCAAGAAGCTCATCATCTGTGCAAGAAAATGAGTAAGTACTTTGTCATATTGCAGGTATTTATGGACTTATATCAGCTTGAGGGAGATGAGTTTTAGATATGAGTCACTGTCTTACAATGACAGCAGAGCGAGTGTTGACAAAGACTGTAGCATTTGGAAATGTGCATTAGTGTTGTACTGCCCAACACTGTTGGCCCTTGGACCACTCTAATAAATAAAGTGCCACAGCATGGATAGGAGAGTTTGAGAGAGAGAGAGATGGCTAGGAACTATTGAGTTCTGAGATCCCTGAAAAATCGGAAATTTAATTATTCGTTTGTTTGTTGTTTGGGTTTTTTTTTTTTTAATATGCAAATTTAAAACAGGTTGGGTAATTGTTATCTCCTTGGCAACATTCTGGCTTTATAGTCACATGTACTACATGGGTTTTCCCCTGGCCCAACCCTTGCTGTATGGAGCGCTTAGGTGAACAAAGTAGGCAGACTGCGAATAGTCCAATTCAGAAAAGCACGTGGGCTTTGCCTGTCCTTCCTGAAACTGTAAGCTTAGGAACAGCTTCCTTCTTATATTAAACCATTGCTCATGGCACTTCACACATGCATCTTTCCAGAAACTGTTTTCATTTTTCATGAATTGATTTCAATTCAGTCTTGTTCTCAATACTGTTTCTCTGCTAGGCAGTTCAAGATTGCTGATACTTCTATGTTCTCTGCAGAGAATTTTTACTACATAGCACTTGAAGTGACAGTAGGACCCACAAGTACCTCTGGAGCTGATGTCTTTCACTTAACCGCAAAACCAGAGGAAACACTGTTGAGAATACCTTTGAACCTTGTTTTTGCACCGGTCATTAGTTATGTTATAAAGATGTAGCTTTTACACGTTCATGACCTAACTCTAATACTTATTAACAATAATAAAAAGAATATTGTTTTGTAACTGAAAGTAACTTCAAAAAAAATTTCCGCAGACCCAGAAGCATTTGTTCTGAGCGTTCGAGATGAAGAAGAGAATAACTTTGTTACTGAGCAGCTTCGTTCATTCAGTGGTCTGGCTATGTGGGTCTGGTTGGGTGTGATTTACGATGACAGTGGTAAGATTTAAGGTTTTTCTTAATTACTGGATTGGAGACAAAGTTTTCAAAATTAAGTGCGTGGTTCCTTGCATGTTTCAGTGTACAACTAAAGTAAAACTGAATGCAAACCTGTAATAATGCTTTATATTTGTATTTGTCTTCTAGAAGAAAATAACCAGACTTGCTTTCTCTTTGAGGGATAATTAGATCCAGTATGTTTTGTTTAGTCTAGATTTGATTTCCCTGGAAAGCAGAACTTAAAAGGGCCTGGATGAGTAATAGTAGCGTATTTAGCATTGTGTACAGAACTGATTTACAGTAACTTAGAGTATCACTGCATTTTTATTCCAAAATGAGTATCTGTTAATGTCACTAATATATTCATAGTTAAATGATATTGTATGCATAATGCCAATGTTTTAATAAACATGCAATGTTTTCCACAGATAAAGTTCTCAAGTGGTATGATGAAACGCATCTGACGTACAATAACTGGAGGCTGGGAAGACCTAACATAAAGGAGAACAGTTTTTTTGCTGGTGTAAATCTTGATGGCTTTTGGGATATTTATAATTATTCTCGAAGTTGGCATGCTAATCACTATAATGTGTACAGTATTCTTGCCTGTAAAATCGAAAGGGGTAAGTAGTAGAGAAGACTTATGTGTAGTATTGGAGTGTTGCTTGAGGGTCATAATTTTAAGTCCTAATTCTGCAGTACCTGCTTTCTAACGCTTTGGGTTCGCTCCCCAGTGAAATGCATGGCACAGCTGTTGTGGGATTCTGGGGTTATACGGTTGGTTGGTGTATGACTCCAGTAATATTCTGATCAGGAGGAGTGTTTGCTGTACTCGTCCATCAACTGCTCACAGCGTTCAAAGCAGCAAAAGATAACTTCATGGAAGCGGCTTGAACCAAGCACTTCAGTGCTTGAGTTACATTGATATAGATGGGTTTTAATGCTTTGTATGTCCCTAGTAACACGAACAAAGTGCCCAGAACTTGTCGCCTTATGCTTTGAAACAGGACCCCAGCAGCACAAGCCTCCATTGCCTGAGTCTATTCCACATGGAAACAGAACATACAGGATCCTTCAGAAAAAGTTAACGTGGTATGAGGCACTGAGAGAATGCAAACAAAACAGGAGCGATTTAGCAAGTGTACACAGTGAATCACAACAGTTATTCCTGGAAGATATTGTCAAGCAGGATGGCTATCCTCTGTGGCTTGGGTTGTCAGTTCATGATGTAAGTATATACTGCTGGTGATGTCAGTAACAGAACTTGCAAATAATTTTCTGCATAGGATATGAAATATTTTCCAGTGCTTTATTTTGCATTTCTCAGAATTCCACATAGTGAATTACCTATTTTTTCAACCCTGTGTAACAGATGTTGAAGTATATTAAATTTATAGCGTATGTAGCCACACTAAGATATTTTTCCAAATCTCTGACATTTTTAATAATAGTACCACATCATTCCTTGCCACACAAGGAAGTGCAGTTTGCAACGCTAAATTTAGAGGCTCCGTATTTTACGGCCCTCTGTAGGATCAGATTCTGTTAGCAAATACAGTCAGACAAAGCTGTATGGAGCCTGTTTAGTCCAGGTCAGAACTGGCTCTCCAAGGCAGTTCAGGAACTGGCCTTCCAGCAAGTTATGTGTCCGTTCTCCCAGGAGGCATAGCAAGAGGGAGCTGCGTATCTTCCTCCTTCTCCTCTGTCTGCTGCACCTTAGAGCCAAAAGCCTGTGATAAGACCCTTCTCCCCAGGCCTGGTCACAGTAGCTAACTGGGAGGAATACCCCTCTGCAGAGGGGTGTGATTGCTAAGTATGCCTTTACTGCCTCTGCCTCTCCTTTCGTTGGAATGGGTTCCTCCACTTCTTACAACTGACTCTTCGTTGTCATGGGTTTTTTTTTCCAGCAGCATCTCTGAAGTAGGAGCTTGCACTGCAGACTGTTCCCGAGCTTCCCGGCTTCACTCTCTGAGGCCAGCTCAGCAGTTTGCAACGTATCTAACAATGTTCTTAGCAAGGGAGGCAGACTGCGTAAATGAAACAGCAGGACGAATTTAAGTAAAGGCATATGGCACATTTAAACTTAAAAACTTTGTCAGTTCCCACAAATAACCAAAATTTCAGTGATAAGAATTGATTGGAAAATGTGAGCTATGTTGCACATTTATTTAGTATGGATTTAGAAAATGAAGCCACTTGCACTTTAGTTTATCACTCTCCAAGGAATGAATATTGGTACATGACTTCCTGATGACTGACAAGATTTAAACCACAACCACATGCTGTGGATTAAAAGTTGTGGGTTTTTTCTTGAATTAGGGAAGTAAGGCTAACTTCGAATGGTCAGATGGAAGCGACTTTGACTACTATCCTTGGGAATTAGAAAACTCAAACACTACTGAGAACTGTGTTCTGTTGGATACTAAAGGATCTTGGAACCGTACAAAATGTACAAATGTTGCTGAAGGTGCCATTTGCTATAGCCCTCCAAACAGTAAGTGTTATTTTCAATGTTTTGTGTAGTTGTCTTATGTATTCTGCCTTTACATGTTGTGAGTAGAACTAGGCATGAAAGCTGAAATACTACATGCTTCCCTCTTTAAGAAGAGTTGCTCATCAGTAATGATAAAATGGGTTTTATTACTTGAGGGAGATTAATTTTCTCCATCACGGTGGTGAAAATCTAAAAAAATCCGGGTTACTTTTTGATCGTCTGTGATAGGAATGTTAAACTTTATGTGTCTTTTCTGAATGAAAACCCTTAACAAACACATACAACAAACTTCAAAACCCCCTAAAAGGCCAGAAAAAATAGTTCCCAAGCCTTTGGGACTTGTGTTATGCTTGTTTTCAGATAAAATTGTCTTCAACACATGAAGAAGGAGCATAAGCTAATTGAATCACGGTTACTGGTAGGAGAAGTAGTCCTTGTTAGTAGTTACTGTCCTTCTGCTACAAAGAGCCTGTGCACAAATTCCTGCAGCAGAAATGATGTCAAGTTCTTTTTGTCTTTGCAGAGAGACAATTACCAAAGCAAGTGAGCAGAACCCCCGAATGCTCACAGCTGAGTGGTACCCTGCAGTGGCTGCAGTATAAGGATCATTGTTACGCGTTTGACATGGCGTTCTACAATTTCTCAGTATATAATGCGGAAGATGCTAAGAAAGTCTGCCAGAAAATAAGTAAGTTTAGATTTTTTATCACATTACCACTTATAATTAGTCTACTGCTTGAAAAGAAATAAAACCTAACAACCTACCCTAGTTACACTGCAGGTTTTAGGCTTCCTTAGTTTAGGAGAATTAGTAGCAAACTTTATCTTTGAATGTCTGATAAAGGTGCTTGAAAAAACACTGCAATGTGCTGAGAGATACTTTGGCACGCAGTTATCTGCAAGTAAAATGCAGGTAGCCATTGACAGAGGATTCAGAAATTTAAAGCCTATTGTTTGGAGGAAACAATTTTATTTGCATACAATTAACTTTTATTTATTATAAATTCAGTGCTGTTAGCAGTGTTTTCACATTATATCCCTGCATTAGCTGCTTGCTAATAGGGAGCTTGCTAACCTGTCGAGTGGTTCAAAGCATGTGCTTTGTAGATATTATTGAAGCACGTAGTATCACTAAAACCCTTCATTTTATGTCAAATTAAAGGATTTTTCTCTCTTTGCTAAGCTGTGTGGGGAATTGTATTGTGATGGATGATATTAAACTCTCTCATGTACAGAGTTTTTAATCACCTTCTTAGCTTAGAAGCTAATGACTGCCATAACTTCCTTTTACTGAATTATGTTATGATATGAAGTTGAACTTGCTATGTAGGATGAAAAAGAAAAGCTTCTAGTCCCAGTCCTGGATGCAGTTTTCTATTGAGTCCTACCTGGCCTGCTAGTTGAAAGAGAAGGTGATCTTTTCCTAAATCAATCTTCTGGCTTATATTTGCATTTAGGTGTAAAGAACGGGTGCACTCTGAGCCTGTCTCCAGTATACCCTTTCCTCCCTTTTATTCCTTAATTGCTGTAACACTCTACATAAAAACTTGAGGCACAATGAGGGATCAATTTAGAAATTAACTTGACTCAGCAAAATGCTGAGCATTTGTTGAACTGTATTTTTGAAAAGAGCTTATTACTTGGACAAGACTAATGACTCAATGTGGCGTATGTTTTGATATCTTCCATGTATGTAAGTCCATATGACCTGTTTGAATAACCAGTCATCTGAAGCTGTCTTGTGTAACACGCTATTTTGGGGGATGGGAGGTTTATGTCTTTCTTTATTCTGCAGGTTACTCCAAGCTAATTGTACAAGCAAATCTTTCCCTGTAGTAATTGTTCCGACAGAAAACTCAATGTACAAGAACCATAAAAAAAAGAAAGTGTCTGAACTTGCAATTCTGACTGGTTTCCTCTTCCCCTTAGATCCTTCATCAACCCTTCTGACTATAGTGGATGCTGAAGAAAATGCATTTGTGAGCAGACACATAAAGGAAAATGATCTCATCACCAAGAATGTATGGCTTGGCCTGGCTCAGAACTCTAAGGGTAAGGAGCAACCATGTATGAGTATGAGTGTTTCATGTGGTAAATAAAAATGCCTAAATCCTCAAATAACAATGCAGTGTTGATAGCCTACAGTAACTTCTGCCTGAGGTTGGAATCCCTCATTTAGCATTGTGAAGCCCTTTGGACTCCCTTGGGGCTTAAGTCTCTTCCTGTTGCACGCTTGAGATAATCAGGAGTCACTGAAATTAATTCTCTCCAACGCTGTAATAGGTGCCTAACGGTTAAGCTACAAATGCATCCAACGCTAAGAGTCTGGAGAAGAGAGTGGTTAAAAGTGAGGAGTTCATATTTACTGCTTTTAATATATGGGGTAGTCATCCCTGTTTCTTTTCATAACATAAGGGAATCGATAGGTTGTAAATGGTATCGTGTCTCATTGCAGTATGTTTTTGTGATCTAGACTCAGCAAATCTTTTTTCCAGCAGATCAGTCCCTGAACTGGCTTGACGGCTCATCTGTTAATTATGCCAACTGGGAAAATAAAACTGCAGCAGCCAATGAAAAATGCAGCGTTATCCTGTCCACAACTGGCATGTGGTCCAAAGTTGACTGCAGCCGTAGTCAAAGCAGAGTGGTTTGTAAAGCTCCTTTAGGTACGTACTATTGATTTTAGCAGACTTTAATTTTGTGGTGAATATATTCAGGATTTTGGGTTTTTGGTTGCGAAACTCTATGCTGAAATTATGAAAGAGCATTTCACAAGAGAACTTACCACGTACCTCTGCCTAAGCAAAAGCCTTCTGTTGCTGTTTTGCCATAGAATTGGATTCAGGAGCAAACCCTCTAGGAATTTACTTCTCCTGGCTCCCGCTATCTGCTTAAAGGGGTAAACGGAGAGAACAGGAATTTCCACTTAGAGGAAAGCATAGAGTAGTTGCTATCGCTTCTTACCACAGGATATCTCCTGGGGGTGAGTGCGTAGGTGAGAACAGAAAGACTTTTGCTTGTAAGAGATGCCCTTTAAGCAGGTGCTGCAGATTGTATTTTCAGTCTTGAGGAGCCTTCTGAAAATGGTGCCCTGCAGCTTCAATGAAAAGGACTTGGGCCTCAGGTCCCTTCTTCCTGCTTTGCCATGTATTGGAAAGCAGCAGTTACCTGAGCATTAAGCAAGGAAGCTCCCAAGCAGCAGTGGAATCTTTCTCATTTTGTGTACATTTTCACTGAAGTGGAAGTGCAGGAATAGATTTAACTTTGTGCTGCTAAGGAAGACCTCAACAAGATCTTTTGAGTCCACTCCAGGACCTCATTAGATTTCTGAAGTATACAAACCTTGAAATTCATGCAGCATTTACCAGTAGGGGGGTTTTTTTCACCTCCAGAGATCCCTTCCAACCTAAATGAGTAAGAAATTAATAGAATAATCAAAAATAAGCTAATATAAGAAGAATCAAAAATAAGGTGATTCATATGGGAATCTAACTTCCCATGGGATGAAGACTGTTAATATGATGAAGCAGTTTGCC
Organism: Buceros rhinoceros silvestris; assembly: GCF_000710305.1. Taxonomy (NCBI): domain Eukaryota; kingdom Metazoa; phylum Chordata; class Aves; order Bucerotiformes; family Bucerotidae; genus Buceros; species Buceros rhinoceros. The sequence continues at coordinate 44,211 of NW_010401866.1, forward strand.
TTAACTTCAACTAAATGTGGGCAGGATTAGTGTAAGGCTACTGAAGTGTCATCCCCATGACGAAACATTCATGCCAAAACTCGTAAAGAGTAACTATTTGTGTTTGTTCTTTTCCAGGTTCTAATCACACCGGCGTGGCTGTAGCATTTGCCCTGCTAATTATCTTGGTCTTCATGGTTGGATTAGTGTGGTATCTCTATAAAAAGAAGCGTCTTCACTGGAGTGCCTTCTCCTCAGTGCGCTATCAAAGAGGGATGAATGATGATGAAACTGATGTGTTCACAAAAGATAGCTATTGAGAAACTGTTTCTTCTGGGCAATTTAGCATGAGCTTCACTGTGTGAGGCCGTGAGGAATGAACTACTTGATGTTTTATTATTTCTTTTTGGAAAAGTAATAAGTAAAATATTAATGGGGGCTAAATTTTTTTCTTTTATACAAGTGCAATTTTTATTCAAGTCCATCGTAATTATTTACACTTGGCCTCAGCCATTTAAGGTGCAGAGTTATATGATATTTTTAAATATACAATGGTTTCTCTCTTTACTGGAAAGAGGTTTTTAATGACATAATTAATGCCAACTGTACTTCATGCAACATCACCTTAACAAATGCACTTAAAATTGCTACCTGACTTCTGTAACTTTGTACAATTATCCATGTGCCATTTTGATATGCTCTAAGGGTTTTGCTGCTAGTATTGTGTTACCCTGTAGAAGCAACTTTTGTCCTAAGCAGTTACAAGTTTTGATACAGCAGGGGGAAAGGAGTCACCAGATAACTAAAAAGTATTCATTCCCATCGAACTAGGATTTAAAATTTCTTGTTATAGTGGGAGAAGATGATATTGTGATTCCCGCCCCTCCCCAACAACACACAAAAAATCATATTATAGTGGTGAGAGAAAACTCTTCCTTAGACTGTTCGTGTTGAGTAAAGAGTTACAAGGAATATTGCACTAAAGCCATGCCGTCTAGGAGTAAATTAAATAAGCACAGAATATTTGAAGCCTGAGACTGTGGCAAGCTGGCAGATCACTGCTCCTCTCCCCTGAAGGGAGTAGTGGCCTAACAAAAACACCCATTAAGGGCTAACTCCAAACACAAGCAGAACTCAGGATTTCATAAAAGCCTTCGCCCTGTGAGAGCAAAGGCATGAAGGTTAGCTTTTATCCTGTGACATAATCTGCTCTAAGTAAATGATTCCGTTTCTTTTCCCAGTTCCTCTTCAGAAAG
>NW_010401866.1:45599-45870 GCF_000710305.1 Buceros rhinoceros silvestris
TGAAAATCATCTTCAAACTACTCCGAAATTAGACTTGAGTGATTTTCGTGTAGATCAAAATACAGAAGAGACCCGCTCTGGTTTATGATCTGTTGCACTGTGACACCCAAGGACAGGAGTGTTGCAGTGACAGTGTTCCTTGTTCTGTAAGGACATTCTCCTGACATTTACTTGTCCTAATACTCTTATTTATGCTAGGATTAAGTGCCTAAATTTATTGGTGAAATGTGTTATCTGCCCAAGAAACAAGATAAAGATATATCTAAGGAAA